>NC_053023.1:443727319-443960835 GCF_003073215.2 Triticum urartu
TAGCGCTCACGAGAACTGCTGTCATTTTTATTTGAAGAGTGCTATTTGGTTAATTCTTTTTAATATTATTAATAGATAAATTCCTCACGTCCAGCAATTTCTTTTAGAATTTTTGGGGTTCCATATCTTGCGCTAGCTACAGATTACAAAGACTGTTCTGTTTTTGGCAGATTCTGTTTTTCGTGTGTTGTTTGCTTATTTTGATGAATCTATGGCTAGTAAAATATTTTATAATCCATAGAGAAGTTGGAATACAGTAGGTTTATCACCAATATAAATAAAGAATGAGTTCATTACAGTACCTTGAAGTGGTCTTTTGTTTTCTTTCGCTAACGGAGCTCACGAGTTTTCTATTTTGAGTTTTGTGTTGTGAAGTTTTCAAGTTTTGGGTGAATTCTTTTGATGGACCATGGAACAAGGAGTGGCAAGAGCCTAAGATTGTGGATGCCAGGCCCAGAGGCTCATTGCATGGGCTCCCTGCTACTAGAGGTTATATTCGGCTTCCCCGATAACTTCCGTAGCGAAAATTTAACCTTCCACATTGTTCCGTTCGAAAGTGGCTATCAAGCACTACTCGGACGCGAAGCTTTCGCTCACTTTAACGCAATACCGCATTACGCTTCCCTCATGCTTAAGATGCCCGGTCCACGCAGCATCATTAAAGTAAATGGAAATATTGAGCGCTCCTTGCGCACCGAAGACAGTGCGGCTGCCTTGGCAGCCGCACAATAAAACGGCTTCACCAACTAAAGCATTTGACAGGTCGTTAAGACCATGGACGCGGTTAAACGAGTCCGGCGCAGCTATATATAATTAATACAGGTTTGACGACCACACTCCAATTACAATACAAGGGGCTCAACGCGCGCAAACAAGTGGCAAATCAGGCTCAATTTTACTCATCTTGAATTATACATGGTTTCTTTAATATAACCTACCTTTTGCACGACAACTTTTCAACTAACTTCCTCTCTTTTACAGATGACCATCGTGCTACACCCGTCCAGGATACGGCACAACGGAGACACAGGCGCAGACGTGCAGCGGGGACCCGTTCCAAGGATTCTTTTTAGATTAAGACCCTGCCTAAACCTTTTTTACTGTCTCTTGTTGATACACATCCCTCGGATTCTCGGTACAATTGAGAAGGATGCTGACGTCTTGCCATGTGGCCACGTCAGAATAATGCACGTACCTGGACACTAGGGGCTTATTACAAAGGGCACTGTTTAGGCCCAGTTTACACCATAAAGACCGAATACCTTAGGGAGTGTTCGGCGTCGCGAGTTTGGCCTTATATGCATCAGCTCTGAATCATGTCTTTGGTCAAATGTTGGGTTTGCCCGGCTCCTGTGTTTTGCTGCCTTACATTCCGCTCTATCGGCTAAGGCGGCACCAGGAGAACTACTGCGATTGTGCCATGGTTCATCCGGACGAGCACCCCAGTAGAGAAAGCCGAAAACTGACTGTGATGATATAGCGTGAGACTGGTCAACCACTCGATGACCTATCGGAATCTTCGGGATTCCTCCACCTTAACGAAGGGTCGTTTCCCGGCCAGGCATGTATGCACCCCGAATTCGGATGAGTGCAGAGCCACTAGGGGCTATATAGTAGCCCCACTGTCAAACTCCTCTGGCTAAGTGAAAGTGTTAAAGCATTATAGCCGGTTGCCTCGTTCGCTGCGTTATCACCTCCTTAATGGACCAAGACGTTGGATCAAGTGTGAACATGCGTATTCTGCGAACACCTCTACATTATATGCGTGGGGGCTGAAGCCGACGACTGCAATCTTTCAGGTTATATACATATATATATGCAAACGGCCGCACAGGAGGCATCATATTACTTTTGGGCAAAAGTATAAATACAGCCTTAATAAATTTAATAAAACATTGTTTTTATAATGGGAATACATGTCAATCAAACATAATATTCTTCGAGCACTGGGCCTCTATCGAATGAGCGCCTTCAAGAACTTCTTCAAAATAGTGCTCGGCAGCCACTCGACCTTTGGCCGAACCCTGTGCCGCAATAGTGGTGGAATCCATCTCCGCCCAGTATGTTTTGACACGGGAAAGGGCCATCCGCAAGCCTTCTTTGCACGCCGACCTCTTCATCGCATTAATGCGCGGCACCGCACCAAGGAACTGTTACACCAAGCTAAAATAGTTGTTCGGCTTTGGCCTTTCCGGCCATAGATGATCCACGACAGACCTCATGGCGAGTCCGGACAATCTATTGAGCTCAACCCATTCGGCAAGCTGATCAGTCAATGGAAGCGGATGCTCTGGAATGTTAAATTGCGACCAGAATAGCTTGTCCACCTCATGATCTGTTTGATCTCGGAAGTATTCGGCCGCATCGACAGCGCTCGCCGCCAAGTCCAGATATGCGTCTGCCAAACTCCACAGCCGATCCAGAGGGGCATACAGAGGATCTCCAAACTTCCTCCGCAGCATAAAAGGCTTCCCAGCCACAATATCCCCGGCTTCACGCAGTTCCCCCTTCTTTGCTCTCATTGCAGAGTGGGTGTCTTTGGTCGCCATCGTGGCCGTTTCCAGGTCCGTCGCCTTCGCCTGGTTTTCTTCTTCAAGAAGCTGGCAGCGGTCGGCAGTATCTTTCAACTTTACAGTCATCTTGGCCATTTTTTCTTTGGTCTCGATATGTGCGGTATTCTCAGCTTTTAACTCTTCGGCCGCCTTCAAAGCGGCCGCATTACTACTCCTTGCTTGCTCCTTGGCTCGGGAAAGCTCCGCCCGAAGGGTCTCCATGGTGGCAGCTCCATCTGCAGTCACAACATGTTAAAGATACTGGCATCACGCTGCTCTTACTATGTGACATTCACCAAAAAAATCACCTACCAGTTGCCTCGTCGAGCCGCTTGTTAACAAGCTCGATGTCGGCATCTGCCGCATCCAGTTGCCGCTTTAGTTCGGCAAACCCATCAGTTCGGCTAGCCACCGGAGCTTCAACCACCTGCACATAAAGGCGGTATGGTTATTACCTTGGACTATGATCCTCTGTTTGCCGCCGTTCTTGATGACAACCAGAGTCTCAGGGCCTACTATCTACACAGGGCACACCTAAAAATATTCGGTACTATCACAAATGTATATCGTTTCACGTACCTCAAAGCCCGTCAGTAGACTCATAAAGGCTTCATGCAACCCGCTTTCGGCGGACAAAATCCTTTCCATCACCGTACCCATCAATGTACAGTGCTCTTCTGAGATAGTCGCTCGCTCTAGCAGATCCCTCAGTACGTCCGACCGCATACCAGACGGTGCCGGACTCTTTCGGTTGCTTTCTTCAAGAGCCGTATACTGGGGACTTCGGGTGACCACAGGATTATCTTCAACCCTCGCTGGATCCAGAGAGACCCTCTGTGACGACACTTCAAGGTCGCCTGCTTCTTGAGCTAGGGAGTCCGGGGGAGGCGTTTCACTCTCCATCATCTCCGGAAGAAGATCCCCTAAAGACGAGCTCTGCTGAGAAGGGCTAAGATCCAAACTGCAAGATAAATGCTTCGGTCATTTTCCTCAGGAGTAAGGTAGGATATCTTCTCTATTAAGTATTTTTTTTGATCACTTACAGCTCGTTAGAGGGCTGATCCCCACGCGGATATTGTGTGGCAAGAGCACCCTCCGAGGCAGGACTCTCTGGTGTAGATTTTTTCTCCCGTTTGGAAACCTTGGTCTCCGGATCTTCAGAGGTAGTCCTCTTCCCTCCCCGGGACGAGAGAATGTCAGATTCTTCCCCTTGGTTATCCTCCCTCACAGAGGCGCTTATTCCCTCGGTCGGAACAAGTAGCGGTGGAGGCCCGCTTTCGCCCTCTTTATTCCCCCCTTCATCTTCCTTTGAGGGCACCAGGCGAGGTGCTGGCTCGAGCATCTTTTCCAGCACCGGATTGTCCAAGCCTTCAGGAAGGGGGGCCAAACACCGGATCATCTTCGCCTTTGCTATCCAGTCCTGGTCAAAGAGTGATTCTTCAGAATGATGTCATGATAAATAAAAAGACGGTGTGTTCGGCTAGGGGATTACTTACTTGGGCCGCGGTGCGGTTGCTGCTCAGGCCCATGTCCTCGGTAGTGTCCGGACACTCTATTTGGGGTCCGAAGAATGATTTGTACATCTCCTCGTGCGTCAGGCCGAGGAAATTCTGAATAGTGCGTGGTCCTTCCGGGTTGAACTACCACATGCGGAGGGGCCGGCGTTTGCAAGGCTGGACTCGACGAACCAGCATAACTTGCATTACCATTACTAGACTGAAATCTCCCTCGAAGAGACCTCGGATGCGGCTCTACAGTATGGGCACGTCCTTGGCTGGACCCCAGCTCAGCCCCCTGCTAATCCATGACATCAGTTGTGGTGGAGGGCCCGAGCGGAAGGTGGGGGCGGCTACCCACTTGGCACTTTGGGGAGCTGTGACGTAAAACCACTCCCGTTTCCACAATCCGGACACCTCTGGAAAGGAGCCTGTCGGTGTCAAAACCGGCGGATCTCGGGTAGGGGGTCCCGAACTATGCGTCTAAGGTAGAAGGTAATAGGAGGCAGGGGGCACGATGTTTTACCCAGGTTCGGGCCCTCTAGATGGAGGTAAAACCCTACGTCCTGCTTGATTTATTCTTGATGATATGAGTATTACAAGAGTTGATCTACCACGAGATCGGAGAGGCTAAACCGTAGAAGCTAGCCTATGGTATGATTGTATGTTGTCCTACGGACTAAAACCCTCTGATTTATATAGACACTGGAGGGGGCTAGGGTTACAAAAGGTCGGTTACAAAGGAGGAGATATACATATCCGTATTGCCTAGCTTGCCTTCCACGCCAAGTAGAGTCCTATCCGGACACGAGACGAAGTCTTCAATCTTGTATCTTCATAGTCCAACAGTCCGGCCAAAGGATATAGTCCGGCTGTCCGGAGACCCCCTAATCCAGGACTCCCTTAGTAGCCCCTGAACCAGGCTTCAATGACGATGAGTCCGGCGCACAGTGTTGTCTTCGGCATTGCAAGGCGGGTTCCTCCTCCGGATATACCACGGAAGAATCTGAATACAAGGATAGTGTCTGACCCTGCAAAATAAGTTCCACATACCACCGTAGAGAGAAAAATATTTCCACAAATCTAATCTGCTGACATGTTTCGGCAATCATGACATCATGCCGTGGCCCGGTGATTATTTGAACCGTTTCTTTTAACTAGCCCCGCTCATAACGCGAGCCAGTTTCTTGACACGTCTTGTCAAAGAAGAGATCGTGTCCCCCTTATTACGGGATTCTCATCAATACGGGCGTGGGTAACCCAACCACGCCATCAATTACAGCACTTGGGGGATAAGCGAGTTTTACCAGGCTAGTGGGGGCGCATAGTTCCGGCCGCCCTTATAAGGGGATATGGTTTAACCTTTCTCTACCCACGCCTTCTTCCTCCTTGCTCATCCATTCTTGCGCACTCGACCTCCAATGCCCAAGTCCACATCCTTCTCCTCAACCTTCTCCAAACATGTACGGAGCGGGAGGCAAGTGGATGGCTTCCTCTGTCACGGAGGGTCACATCAAAAAGCTGCACGAAGCCGGATACTTAGCCGCGAATATCGCGCATCGGCTGCCCGCTGCAGGGCAGATCATTCCTATGCCGGAACCTCACGAGAGGGTAGTTTTCCTCCACCACTTCCTCCGCGGACTGGGGTTTCCCCTCCATCCAATCGTCCACGGTCTAATGTTCTACTACGGGCTAGACCTCCATGATCTGGCCCCGAACTTCATCCTCAACATTTCGGCATTCATCGTCGTGTGTGAGGCTTTCCTCCGCATCCGGCCCGACTTCGTTCTGTGGTTAAAGACCTTCAATATCAAGCCAAAGGTGGTGGGAGGCCAACAAGCAGAATGCGGTGGAGCCATGGTGGGCAAGATGCCCAATGTTATATGGCTTGAAGGCTCCTTCGTGGAGACCATAAAGGGGTGGCAATCGGCGTGGTTCTACATCACCGAGCCACGCGACACCGACTGGGTGGTGGCCCCCGAATTTCGATCCGGAATCCCCACGCGGCTCACCTCCTGGAAAGAGAAGGGCCTATCCTGGGGTTCATCGGTGGAGCTGGACGGACTCCAAAATTTATCCGGAATATGGCAAGCAAGAAGCTCAAGCTTGTCAACATAGTCCAGGTCATGCTCATCTGCCAGATCCTCCTATGTCAACAATGGGATTTCAACTTGTGGGAGTTCGACCCGGCCCAGCACCAGACTCTGAGCGAGCTCTTCGACACGATGCACAAGGACGTCTGGAGGGTGCTGTTCAAGGGCGCCGAGGTCCCTCCCTCTCTCACCAAGGACCGCGGGCTAAGCGCGAAGAACCTAGCGCATTCGGTGAGTTCTATACATCCGGTAGGATATTTATTTCCCCTAGCTTAACCATGTGCGGGGTCTGAGCTCCATGCCTTTGACAGGACTCGGTAGAGATGTCGGGCCCCTCTGCCCGAAGACACTACGGACGCTCTCCTGACGGAGATGCTGACTCCGGCTCCTTACAAGGTGTCAGAGAAGACCAAGAAGGCCAAGGGAACCTGAAAGAGTTCCCGACGCCAGGTGGAATCAGACTCATCGTCCGATAACTCCGTGACGCACTCCTCCCCCGAAGATGAGGAGGAAGATGAAGATGCTCCCCCTTCAGTTGGGGGAGACAAGAAAAGGAAGGCCGCCCCGACCGGGGGGCGAAGGGTCCAAGAAGGGGAGGACCCTCCTTCCGGACTACTCCACCACCGCCGCCGAAGGCGAAGACGAGTGGCTGCTCAGGCCAAGCCCCTAGCAAAGTCGTAAGTATTCGGATACCAGAGTAACTCATAGCATACCTTTGTCGCACTGCTTCCCCTAACGCCGAATATGATTATGCAGACCGCCCCAAGCCCGTATCGACGTATCTTCGTCGGGCGGCTCCTTGGACTCGTCGGATATGGATAGCGATCCACTTCTGACCGCCACCTCCCCTTTCCCTATGGACAATGCCGAGGTATTGTCTCAAGAGGCACCGGGTCGAGGGGAGACAATCCCGGAGGTGCCTCAAGGCGACCTTCCGGACTCCAGGAGCAGAGGGAGTAAGGCTCCCGAGGGCTCCGAGTTCGGCCCTCAACCGAACACCGCGCCGGAACCCCTAGTGGTTCCGGACTCGGGCTGGCGGCCTCCTTCCAAGAGGGGCAAGACGTCTGTGCCGGTGACCTCTGCCCATCCAGGGGCACCGGACAATCTGCTGGGAGAGCTTCGCAGCGCTTCCATCGACGAAGAGCAGCACACTATTATGAGTGCGGTGATCCAGAAGGTTCAGTCCGCCAAGAGCGGACTGACTGAAGCCTGTGCCAGCCTTCTAACAGGCTTTGAGGTAAGTATTTGAAATATAGGAAAAATATTACCGCATAGACAGTAGCCCCTGATGCTCTGTTCGGTGTTCACGAAGAAAAGCCAAACAGAAGATCAAACAATATCGCAGGAGTCTAATATAAGTATGTCTATATGTGTATGCAGGCTTCGTTGCTGGCCTCTGCCGCACTGACTGCGGAGGTCGCCGCACTGAAGCAGGACCTCGAAGGGTCCAAGGAAGAGCTCGGCCTTGCCAAGAGGCAGCTCGAGGGAAACAAAGGTAAGTAGTACCTAGTCTATGGATATATATAAAAAGAATGCGATTGCAAAATGACAGGATCATCGTAAATTTTCTAGGGGCCACGACCGAGGTGGCGACCCTGAAGCAAGCGCTATCCGAGGCGAAAAACAAAGCGTCCCAGGAGAGCACCGAGCAGGAAAAACAAAAGGCACGGGTGGGCGAGGTGCAGCAAGAGCTCCACGCTCTCGTGACGAAGCACGAGGCGTTGGAGCTTGACTTGAAGACGCGAGAGTCCGAGCTTGCCGTGGCCCTTGAGAGTGCAAAGAGTGCCAAGGCTGAAGCCCAAAAGGCTCTCCAGGAGATTGATGCGATGAAGAAGATAGTGGCCGGTAAGGCATTCTATATGCAAAGCAAGCATGTGAAAGTAAATTACTTGTTACTTACCCGAATCCGGAGCTCTCCAGGAGCATTCGCAGATTTGCCCCGCAGCGTGTCGGATGCCACACAGTTTTACGAGGCCAAGGAGGGAAGCTCAACGGAGAAGCCGTTATGGTCTCAGTATACTGAGACCGAACACCCAATGCCTCTGAGTGACCAGCTGAAGCAACTGGTCGAGCTGCACAAGGCGGCCGAACAGGCCATGAAGGGCTTTATAGTCCGGATGTGGCCTGGTGATGCCCTTCCCAACAGCTACTTCGGCATGGTGAGGCGGCTTGTGGATGCCTTCCCACGGCTGGAAGTCATCAAGCGGTCTGCCTGCATCAAAGGTGCACGCCGGGCTTTCGCCCGTGCGAAGGTGCACTGGGCCAAGATGGACGCCGTGAAGCTGGTGAAGGAAGGGCCGCCGCAGGGCAAGGAGCATCGCCACCCCGAGATGTATTATGAGGGTGTCCTGAAGGGTTCCTGTCTTGTGGTGGATGAGTGTGCGAAAGATGTAATATTTGAATAAACTTGCTCGTGTAATCCTGTATTATGAAAAGTTATTCATATGCGCTATGCAACGCTTGTCTGAATTTCAAATATTACCTTCTGTTCGGTTGTTTATCAAATCTGAGAGATGGCTAATCTTCAGCTTCTGCCCCCACGCCACGAGTGCTGGGGTGTTCGGGATAAACCTGAGCACTCTTGTTCCCATTTTTGGGTCCTTCGAGGGAGGTGCTCAGCACAACGAACAAGGCAATCGGACTATAATGCGTTATCACTCTCACTTAGCCATAGAATTCTATAATTTTAAATTTTGGCGAAGCCCCTAGTATTCGGAAGGCCGAATTTGAGGCGCGATACACGCCTTAAGCCGGACAGGGACGACTCCTCGCTGTAAGCGGCATAAGTCTTTAGGGACTTGAAACCTCTCGAACAGCGACCAGTCTCTCGCCTTATCATGACAGTCAGTTTTAGCTTTCTCTACTGAGGTGCTTAGCCCAGCAGAACCGGGGCACAATCGCAGTAGTTCTCCCAGTGCTACCTTAGCCGATATAGCGGAACGTAAGGTACCAAAACATGGGAGCCGGGCAAACCCAACTATTGACCCAAGACATGATTCTAAGCTGATGCATATAATGCTATAAGTTCAGGGTGCCGCACTGTCGAAAGTGTTCGGACTTCTCATGCCGTATTATGGGGTATGCTTAAGCCCCTAGCATATTGGCTATACCAGAGTGTACGGGTGCAAGATGTCATGAATGACCATATGTATATACTAAGGAAGAATGCAATAATAGTCTTAATGCTATGCATTGTTTATTCAAAAAGGTGTGTTAAAGCAGAATGATACAAGTAGTGCGATAAGCAAAAAGTAGGACTGTTTGACATGTCCCTTCCAAGGGCAAGCTGAGGAATTGTATTAAAGCAAATATTTCACTCATTATCGTAATCCACCTGGGAGTTCCGTGGTGCGACGTAGCTTTCTGCCTCAATGGTTGCTGCATCATGTGTTCGGCAATCATGCTGCCGGACAGGGTTTCCAGAGATTAAAGTCCTGAAAGAGAAAAATAACAAAGCGGGAAGCCCCTAGTGCGGTTGAAGCCGCGTCTTGGGGCATGCCGTAGTCGTGCCCCCTCCCCACCTGTGCCCATGGTATTTTTAATGCGTAATTATGTACACGTGGCACGGATTTCGCCGTTTGGCTGGAACCAGGGTGGGGGCTGCATTGCTATGCAAGCTCGGAACGTGCCAGGCGGTCCAGTTGCCGATTACTCCGGGCGCGCTTGAAGGTGTTCGGGTCCTTAATCGCCGAACTAGTGAATTGCCTTAAGAGGCTGCTTTGCGCTTCTGCTGCGAGGGCCGCAGTGTGCTCCTCCGTGCGGAGAGAGTGCTCTGTGTTTCCATTGACTGTTATGACCCCCCAAGGTCCTGGCATCTTGAGCTTGAGATATGCATAATGCGGTACCGCATTAAATCTCGCGAATGCGGTTCGCCCTAGTAGTGCATGGTAGCCACTGCGGAATGGGACTATGTCGAAGATCAACTCTTCGCTTCGGAAGTTATCCGGGGATCCGAAGACCACTTCCAGTGTGACTGAGCCTGTGCAATGGGCCTCTACACCTGGTATGACACCTTTAAAGGTCGTTTTTGTGGGTTTGATCCTTGAGGGGTCTATACCCATTTTGCACACTGTGTCCTGATAAAGCAGGTTCAGGCTGCTGCCGTCGTCCATTAGGACTCGAGTGAGGTAACATCCGTCAATAATTGGGTCTAGGACCAGTGCGGCGAATCCGCCATGACGGATACTAGTGGGGTGGTCCCTGCGATCGAAGGTGATCAGACAGGAGGACGATGGGTTGAACTTTGGTGCGACTGGCTCCAACGCATATACGTCCCTGAGCGCACGCTTCCGCTCCCTCTTGGGGATGTGGGTTGCGCATATCATGTTCACGGTCCGCACTTGTGGGGTGAACCTCTTATGTCCTCCGGTGTTCGGCTGCCGGGCCTCCTCCTCGTGATCGCTATGTGACCCCTTATCTTTGTTTTCGGCATTTAACTTGCCGGCCTGCTTGAACACCCAACAATCCCTGTTGGTGTGGTTGGCTAGCTTGTCGGGGGTGCCATGTATTTCGCACGAGTGATTGAGTATACGGTCCAAACTGGACGGGCCCGGAGTGCTTCTTTTGAATGGCTTTTTCCGCTGACCGGGTTTAGAGCCTTTGAATCCGGCATTGACTGTCGTATCCTCGGTATTGTTGCTGTTAATGCGGCGCTTATTCTTGTTGCGACGTGACCTTCCATTGCCATCCTTGGTATCCGAATTACCATGGTTCTTTGATATGTTGTTGCTGTGAGCCAGCCAGCTGTCTTCTCCCGCACAAAAGCGGGTCATGAGTGTCGTGAGGGCTGCCATAGTTTTCGTCTTTTCCTCGCCAAGGTGCCGGGCGAGCCACTCATCGCGGATGTTGTGCTTAAAAGCTGCTAGGGCCTCTACATCCGGACAGTCGACAATTTGATTTTTCTTTGTTAGGAACCGTGTCCAGAATTGCCTGGCCGATTCCTCTGGCTGCTAAATTATGTGACTCAAGTCAGCGGCATCTGGGGGTCGCACGTAAATGCCCTGGAAGTTGTCGAGGAATGCGGCTTCCAGATCCTCCCAACAGCCAATGTACTCTGCTGGCAAGCTATTGAGTCAATGCCGAGCTGGTCCTTTGAGCTTGAGTGGGAGGTATTTAATGGCGTGTAGATCATCACCGCGGGCCATGTGGATATGCAGGAGGAAATCCTCGATCCATACCGCAGGATCTGTTGTGCCGTCGTATGATTCTATATTTACGGGTTTGAAACCCTCTGGGATTTGATGATCCATTACTTTGCCTGTGAAGCGTAGGGGGTGTGCGGCGCCTCTGTATTGGGCTATATCGCGACGCAGCTCAAATGAGTCTTGCCCGCTGTGTTCGGCCTGGCCGGACTTACTTTTACTGTATCCGGCGTGATGATTATCGTCTCGCATAGTGGCACGCCCTCGTGATCCGTAGATCTATCTTGCATGTTTTGCTTTGTCCTCCAATACGTCTGGCAGGTCTCGCATAGTGGCGTTGGAGTGCAGACTGAGCTTTTGGCTGAATGCCTCTCTCTCACGACCACGAGGTCGCCGGTCAGCCGCATCATGTGCTGGAGATGTGGGTTTGAATGCTTCCTCCTCCAGTCAGGGTAGCAACCTACGCTTTGGGTAACTCTTGGAGGGACGTTCGAGTTTATATTCCTCGGCCGCAAGGACTTCGGTCCATCTGTCGGCTAGCAAATCTTGATCAACTTGAAGCTGTTGTTGCTTTTTCTTAAGGCTATTTGCCGTGGCTACAAGCCGGCGCTTGAAGCGCTCTTGTTCGACGGGATCCTCAGGCACGACGAATTCGGAGGGAGGCATGTAATTATCATCCTCCGCCTCTCCATCTGCCGCTCTCTCTGGAGGGCTGGCTTCTCCATCCTCCTGCCCTAAATCTTGCTGGAGGGGATTGTTGCCATCTTCAGCACTGTCCGGAGTGCTATTATCTCATGTGCCGGTACTACCGCTTTTGCCTTGGCGGGACTTAGAGCAGCACCGCTGACGCCGGCGCTTGGGTTGCTTCTTGGAGGGGTCATCCTCCGTTGTCTCGTCGCCATTACCTTCATTGGGTGTGTCCACCATGTATATATCGTATGATGAGGTGGCTGTCCAGTGCCCTGTGGGCAGTGGTTCCTCTTCGTCTCCCGCATCGCCGTCCATACCATCGATGTCTTCGGAGTCGAAGTCGAGCATGTCGGTTAAGTCGTCGACAGTGGCTACAAAGTGGGTGGTGGGTGGGCGGCAAATTTCTTCGTCATCCGCATCCCAATCATGCCGGACATAGTTCAGCCAGGATCCTCCTGACAATGAGAGAGACCTTAATGAGTTCAGTATGTCGCCGAAGGGAGAGCGCTGAAAAATATCCGCGGAGGTAAATTCCATGATCGGTGCCCAATCGGATTCGATGGGAACGGGCGCAGGCGGTTCGGAGTCCGTGGCCGGAGAAGGATTCGGCAGTTTGGCAACACGGCTCTCGTGAAGGGTAAGGTCGATATTCGGCTTGATCGTCGCTGAGGATACGGCTTCCGTGACGGGGTCTATCCACCCGTCCATGGATGGCGCAACTGGCTCCGAATTGAGGATCGGAGCGGCTGCCGGTGCGATCTCCTGAATACGGACCGATGGTAGAGCTAAATTGTACTCATCGTGACCGCGTGGCGCACAAGGCAGGGGCTCGAATCCGTCGAAGATCAAGTCTCCGCGGATACCGGCCATGTAATTTAAGCTTCCAAACCTGACCTGGTGGCCAGGGGCGTAACTTCCGATCTGCTCCAGATGGCCAAGCGAGTTGGCCCGCAGTGCGAAGCCGCCGAACACAAAGATCTGTCCGGGGAGAAAAGTCTCACCCTGGACTGCATCGCCATCGATGATAGTAGGAGCCATCAAGCTTAACGGCGATGACACAGAGGAACTCCCAATGGAAGCACCAATGTCGGTGTCAAAACCGGCGGATCTCGGGTAGGGGGTCCCGAACTGTTCGTCTAAGGTAGAAGGTAATAGCAGGCAGGGGACACGATGTTTTACCTAGGTTCGGGCCCTCTTGATGGAGGTAAAACCCTACTTCCTGCTTGATTTATTCTTGATGATATGAGTATTAAAAGAGTTGATCTACCACGAGATCGGAGAGTCTAAACCCTAGAAGCTAGCCTATGGTATGATTGTATGTTGTTCTACGGACTAAAACCCTGCGGTTTATATAGACACCGGAGGGGGCTAGGGTTACACAAGGTCGGTTACAAAGGAGGAGATATACATATCCGTATTGCCTTGTGAGGGAGTCCTAGATTAGGGGGTCACAGGACAGCCAGATTATATCCTTTGGCCGGACTGTTGGACTATGAAGATACAAGATTGAATACTGCGTCTCGTGTCCGGATGGGACTCTACTTGGTGTGGAAGGCAAGCTAGGCAATACGGATATGGATATCTCCTCCTTTGTAACCGACCTTGTGTAACCCTAACCCTCTCCAGTGTCTATATAAACCGGAGGGTTTTAGTCCGTAGGACAACAACAACCAGAACATACAATCATACCATAGGCTAGCTTCTAGGGTTTAGCCTCTCCGATCTCGTGGTAGATCTACTCTTGTACTACCCATATCATCAATATTAATCAAGCAGGACGTAGGGTTTTGCCTCCATCAAGAGGGCCCGAACCTGGGTAAAACATCGTGTCCCCTGCCTCCTGTTACCATCCGCCTTAGACACACAGTCTGGGACCCCCTACCCGAGATCCGCCGGTTTTGACACGGACATTCATGCTTTCATTGAGAGTTACTCTGTGTCATCGCCGTTAGGCTTGATGGCTCCTACTATCATCGATGGCAATGTAGTCCAGAGTGAGACTTTTCTCCCCGGGCAGATCCGGACGACGAAGAAATTCGAGGCCCACCCACCACCCACTTAGTAGTCACTATCGATGACTTAACCGACATGCTCGACTTTGACTCCGAAGACATCGACGGTATGGACGACGATGCGGGAGGCGAAGAGGAACCACTGCCCACAGGGCACTGGACAGCCACCTCATCATACGATATATACATGGTGGATACACCCAAAGAAGGCAATGGCGACGAGATAGCGGAGGATGACCCCTCCAAGAAGCAACCCAAGCACCGATGATAGCGGCGCCGCTCTAAGTCCCGCCAAAGCAAAAGTGGTGATACCGGCACAGGAGATAATAATACTCCGGATAGTGCCGAAGACAACAACAATCCCCTCCATCAAGATTTAGAGCAAGAGGATGGAGGAGCCAGCCCTCCTGAGAGAGCGGCAGATGGAGAAGAGGAGGATGATAATTACATGCCCCCTCCGAAGACGAGGCAAGCCTAGGCGACGATGAATTCACTGTGCCAGAGGATCACGTTGAACAAGAGCGCTTCAAACGCCGGCTTATAGCCATGGCAAATAGCCTTAAGAAAAAGGAGCAGCAGCTTCAAGCTGATCAGGATCTGCTAGCTGACAGATGGACTGAAGTCCTCGCGGCCGAGGAATATAAAATCGAGCACCCCTCCAAGAGTTACTCAAAGTGCAGGTTGCTTCCCCAACTGGAGGAAGAAGCGTATGATACAGCTGATCGTCCACCTCGTGGCCGCGATAGAGAGGCATTTCAGCCAAAAACTCAGCCTCCACGCCGACGCCATTCAAATAAAAAAGGCATGGGGAGATACGCCAGACCTGCGAGACATATTGGAGGACAAAGCAAAGCATGCAAGATCGATCTACGGATAACGAGGGCGCACCACTCTGCGAGACAATAAAAGTCACGCCGGATACAGTAAAAGCAAATCTGGCCGGGCCAAACACAGCGGGTAAGACCCATTTGAGCTGCGTCGCGATATAGCCCAATACAGAGGCGCCGCACACCCATTATGCTTCACAAACGAAGTAATGGATCATCAAATCCCAGAAGGTTTCAAACTTGTAAATATTGCATCATACAACGGCACAACAGATCTCGCAGTACGGATCGAGGATTTCCTCCTCCACATCCACATGGCCCGCGGTGATGACTTACACACCATCAAATACCTCCCACTAAAGCTCAAGGGACCAGCGCGGCATTGGCTTAACAGCTTGCCAGCCGAGTCCATCAGCTGTTGGGAAGATCTGGAAGCCGCATTTCTCGACAACTTTCAGGGCACTTATGTGCGGCCACCAGATGCCGATGACTTGAGCCACATAATTCAGCAGCCAGAAGAATCGGCCAGGAAATTTTGGAGTTGGTTCCTAACAAAGAAAAATCAAATTGTCGACTATCTGGATGCAGAGGCCCTAGCGGCTTTCAAACACAACATCCGCGACGAATGGCTAGCCCGGCACCTTGGTCAGGAAAAGCCAAAATCTATGGCAGCCCTCACGATACTCATGACCCGCTTTTGTGCGGGAGAAGACAGATGGCTGGCTCACAGTAATAACATATCACAGAACCATGGTACTTCGGATACCAAGGACGGCAATAGCAGGCCACATCGCAACAAACATAAGCGCCGCATTAACAGCGATAATACCGAGGATACGGCAGTCAATGTCGGATTCAAAGGCTCTAAACCCGGTCAGCAGAAAAAGCCATTCGAACAAAGTACGCCGGGTCCGTCCAGCTTGGACCGAATACTCGACCGCTCGTGTCAAATACACGGCACCCTAGAAAAGCGAGCCAATCACACCAACAGGGATTGTTGGGTGTTCAAGCAGGCCGACAAGTTAATTGCCGAAAACAAGGACAAGGGGCCACATAGCGATGACGAGGAGGAGCCCCGGCAACCACAAACCAGAGGACAGAAGAGGTTTCCCCAACAAGTGCGGATGGTGAACATGATATACGCAACCCACATCCCCTAGAGGGAGCGGAAGAGTGCGCTCAGGGACGTATATGCGTTGGAGCCAATCGCCCCAAAGTTCAACCCATGGTCCTCCTATCTGATCACTTTCGATCGCAGGGACCATCCCACTAGTATCCGTCATGGCGGATTCGCCGCACTGGTTCTGGACCCAATCATTGACGGATTTCACCTCACTCGAGTCCTTATGGATGGCGGCAGCAGCTTGAACTTGCTTTATCAGGATACAGTGTGCAAAATGGGTATAGACCCCTCAAGGATCAAACCCACAAAAACGACCTTCAAAGGCGTCATTCCAGGCATAGAGGCCCATTGTACAGGCTCAATTACACTGGAAGTGGTCTTCGGATCCCCGGATAACTTCCGAAGCGAAGAGTTAATCTTCGATATAGTCCCATTCCATAGTGGTTATCATGCACTGCTCGGGCGAACCGCATTTGCGAGATTCAATGCGGTACCGCATTATGCATACCTCAAGCTCAAGATGCCAGGACCTCGCGGGGTTATTACAGTCAATGGAAACACAGAGCGCTCTCTCCGAACAGAGGAGCACACTGCGGCCCTCGCAACAGAAGCGCAAAATAGCCTCTCAAGGCAATCCACCAGTTCGGCGTTCCATGACCCGGACACCTTCAAGCGCGCTCGGAGCAATCGGCAACTCGACCGCCTGGCGCGATCTGAGCTCGCATAGCAATGCGGCCCCCACCCCAGTCTCAGCCAAACGGCGAAACTCGTGCCACGCGTACATAATTACGCATTAAAAATACCATGGGCACAGGTGGGGAGGGGGGCACTTTCACAAGTGCGGCACCCCGAACTTATAACATTATATGCATCAGCTCCGAATCATGTCTTTGGTCAAATGTTGGGTTTGCCCGGCTCCTATGTTTTGGTACCTTACGTTCCGCTCTATCGGCTAAGGTAGCGCTAGGAGAACTACTGCGATTGTGCCCCGGTTCTGTCGGGCTTAGCACCTTAGTAGAGAAAGCTAAAACTGATTGTCATGATGAGGCGAGAGACTGGTCGCTGTTCGGCGAGGTTTTCGAGTCCCTAAAGACTTATGCCGCTTAGGGAGAGGGGCCGGCCCTGTCCGGCTTAAAGGCGTGTATCGCGCCTCGAATTCGGCCTTCCGAATACCAAGGGCTTCGCCAAAATTTAAAATTATAGAATTCTATGGCTAAGTGAGAGTGATAAAGCATTATTAGTCCGGTTGCCTTGTTCGTTGTGCTGAGCACCTTCCTCGAAGGACCAAAATATGGGAACAAGAGTGCTCAGCTTTATCCCGAACACCCCAGCACTCGTGGCATGGGGCCAGAAGCCGAGGACTAGCCACTCTCAGATTGGATAAACGGCCAAACAGAAGGTAATATTTTAAATTCACACAAGCATTGCATAGGGCATATGAAACAAGTTTTCATCATACAGGATCACACGAGCAAGTTTACTCAAATATTACATCCTTGGAACATTCGTCCGCTACAAGACGAGCACCCTTCAGGACACCCTCATAATAAATTTCGGGGGTGCGATGCTCTTTGCCCTGCGGCGGCCCTTCCTTGATCAGCTTCACGGCGTCGATCTTGGCCCACTGCACCTTCACATGGGCGAAAGCCCGGCATGCACCTTCGATGCAGACGGACCTCTTGACGAACTCCAGCCGTGAACAGGCATCCACAAGCCGCCTCACCAGGCTGAAGCAGCTGTTCGGAAGAGCGTCGCCAGGCAACAGCCGGACTATAAGGCGCTTCATGGCCTGTTCGGCCGCCTTGTGTAGCTCGACCAACTGCTTTAGCTGGTCGCTCAGAGGCATCGGGTGTTCGGTCCCTGTATACTGAGACCAGAACATCTTCTCCATTGAGCTTCCCTCCTTGGCCTGGTAAAATGGTGCGGCATCCGACACGCTGCGGGGCAAATCTGCGAATGCTCCTGGAGAGCTCCGAATTCGGGTAAGTAATCGGTAATTTACTTTTACATGCTTGCTCTGGATAGAGAATGCCTTACCCTCCGCTATCTTCTTCATCGCGTCAATCTCCTGGATGGCCTTTTGGGCTTCGGCCTTGGCACTTTTCGCGCTCTCGAGGGCCGCGGCAAGCTCAGACTCTCGCATCTTTGAGTCAAGCTCCAACGCCTCGTGCTTCGTCACGAGAGCCTGGAGCTCTTGCTGCACCTCGCCCACCCAAGCCTCCTGCTTTTATCGCTCGGTGCGCTCCTGGGCCGCTTTATCTTCAACCTTGATTAGCACTTGCTTCAGGGTCGCCACCTCGGTCGTGGCCCCTGGCAGATATACAATGATCCTGTCATTTTGCAATCGCGTCTTTTTACATATATACATATCTATAGACAGGGTATTACTTACCCTTGTTCTCCTCGAGCTCCCTCTTGGCAAGGCCGAGCTCTTTCTTGGACCCTTCAAGCTCCTGCTTCAGTACGGCAACCTCCGCAGTCAGTGCGGCAGACGCCAGCAGCGAGGCCTGCATACGCATATTGACATACTTATATTAGACTCGTGTGGTATTATTTGATCCTCTGTCCGGCTTTTCTTTGTGAACACCGAACAAAGCATCAGGGGCTACTATCTATGCGGTAATATTTTTCCTATATTTTAAAACACTTACCTCAAAGCCTGTTAGAAGGCTGGCACAGGCTTCAGTCAATCCGCTCTTGGCGGACTGAACCTTCTGGACCACCGCACTCATAATAGTACGATGCTCCTCGTCGATGGAAGCGCCGCGAAGCGCTTCCAGCAGATTGTCCGGTGCCTTTGGATGGATAGAGGTCACCAGCACAGGCGTCTTGCCCCTCTTAGAAGGAGGCCGCCTGCCCGAGCCCGGAACCACTGGACGTTCCGGCGCGGTGTTTGGCTGAGGGCCGAACTCAGAGCTCTCAGGGGCTTTGTCCCCTTGGCTCCCGAAGTCCGGGAGGCCGCCTTGAGGCGCCTCCGGGACTGTCTCCCCTCCACCCGGTGCCTCGTGAGACAGCACCTCGGTGTCGTCCGCAGGATGAGGGGAGGTGGCAGTTGGGAGTGGATCGCTATCCATGTCCGACGAGCCCAGGGAGCCGTCCGATGATATATCGATACTGGCTTGTGGCGGCCTGCATAATCATGTTCGGCGTTAGGGAAAGCAGTGCGACAAAGGAATGCTAAGAGTTACTCTGATATCTGAATACTTACAATCTCCCCAGGGGCTTGGCCCTGGGCAACCACTCGTCTTCGTCTTCATCGACGGTGGTAGAGTAGTCCGGAAGGAGAGTTCTCCCCTTCTTGGACCCCTCGGCCCCCCCAGTTGGGGCGGCCTTCCTTTTCTTGTCTCCCCCGCCTGGAGGGGGAGCATCTTCTTCTTCCTCCTCGTCTTCGGGGGAGGAGTGTGCGGCAGAGTTATCGGACGATGAGTCCGATAACACCTGGCGTCGGGAACTCTTTCGGGTTCCCTTGGTCTTCTTGGTCTTCTCCGGCACCTTGTAAGGAGCCGGAGTCAGCATCTCCGTCAGGAGAGCGCCCGTAGTGTCTTCGAACAAAGGGGCCGGACAGTTAATCTGCCCCGATGTGTCCACCCAGTCCTGTTAAAGGCATCGAGAATAGACCCCGCACATGATTAAGCTAGGGGGAATAAATGTCCTACGGGACGTATTGAACTCACCGAACGCGCTAGGCGCTTTGCGCGTAGTCCGCGGTCCTCGGCAAGATAAGGAGGGACCTCGGCGCCCTTGAGCAGCACCTTCCCGACGTCCTTGTGCATCGTATCAAAGAGCTCGCTCAGAGTCTGGTGCCGAGCTGGGTCGAACTCCCACAAGTTAAAATCCCGGTGTTGACACGGGAGGATCCGGCGGATGAGCATAACCTGGATTATGTTGACAAGCTTGAGCTTCTTGCTTGCCATACTCCGGATACATTTCTGAAGTCCATCCAGCTCCACCGATGAACCCCACGACAAGCCCTTCTCTTTCCAGGAAGTGAGCCATGTAGGGAATCCGGATCGAAACTCGGGGGCTGCCGCCCATTTGGCGTTGCGCGGCTCGGTGATGTAGAACCACGCCGATTGCCATCCCTTTATTGTCTCCACGAAGGAGCCTTTAAGCCATATAACGTTGGGCATCTTGCCCACCATGGCTCCGCTGCATTCTGCTTGTTGGCCTCGTACCACCTTCGGCTTGATATTGAAGGTCTTTAACCACAGGCCGAAGTGGGGCCGGATGCGGACGAAAGCCTCACACACGACGATGAACGCCAAAATGTTGAGGACAAAGTTCGGGGCTAGATAATGAAATTCCAGCCCGTAGTAGAACATGAGACCACGGACGAATGGATGGAGGGGAAACCCCAGTTCGTGGAGGAAGTGGTGGAAGAAAACTACCCTCTCGTGAGGTTCCGGGGTAGGGACGATCTGCCCCGCAGCGGGTAGTCGATGTGCGATATTCGCGGCTAAGTATCCGGCTCCGCGCAGCTTCTTGATGTCTCCCTCCGTGACGGAGGAGACCATCCACCTGCCTCCCGCTCCGGACATGGTTGGAGGAGGTTGAGCTGGGAAGTGCGAACTTGGGCGCTAGAGCTCGAGTGTGCGAAAACGGATGAGCAAAGGAGGAAGAAGGCATGGATGGAAAGGTGAACCCTTATCCCTTTATATGGGCGGATGAAACTAAGCGTCCCCACTAGCCTGCAAAACTCACTTATCCCCCAAGCGCCGTAATCGATGGCGCAGTTGGGTTACCCACACCCGTATTGGTGAGAATCCCGTGATAGGGGTGCACGATCTCTGCTTTGACAAGACGTGTCAAAAAAACTGTCTCGCGTTATGTGCGGGGCTAGTTAAAGGAAACGGTTCGTATAATCACCGGGCCATGGCATAATGTTGTGTTTCCAAAACAAGTCAGCAAATTAGATTTGTGAAAATATTATTCTCTCTACGGTGGTATGTGAAACTTATTTCGCAGGGTCGAACACTATCCTTGTATTCAAATTTTTCTGTGATGTATTCGGAGAAGGAACCCGCCTTGCAATGCCGAAGACAATACTACGCGCCGGACTCATCGTCATTGAAGCCTCGTTCAGGGGTTACTGAGGGAGTCCTGGATTAGGGGGTCTCCGGATAGCCGGATTATATCCTTTGGCCGGACTGTTGGTGTCGGTGTCAAAACCAGCGGATCTCGGGTAGGGGGTCCCGAACTGTGCGTCTAGGCCGGATGGTAACAGGAGGAAAGGGACACGAAGTTTTACCCAGGTTCAGGCCCTCTTGATGGAGGTAAAACCCTACGTCCTGCTTGATTAATATTGATGATATGGGTAGTACAAGAGTAGATCTACCACAAGATCGGAGAGGCTAAACCCTAGAAAATAGCCTATGGTATGATTGTTGTTCTATATGTTGTCCTACGGACTAAAACCCTCCGGTTTATATAGACACCAGAGAGGGTTAGGGTTACACAAAGTCGGTTACAATGGTAGGAGATCTATATATCCGTATCGCCAAGCTTGCCTTCCACGCCAAGGAAAGTCCCTTCCGGACATGGGACAAAGTCTTCAATCTTGTATCTTCATAGTCCAGGAGTCCGGCTGAAGGTATAGTCCGGCCATCCGGACACCCCCTAATCCAGGACTCCCTTAGTAGCCCCTGAACCAGGCTTCAATGACGACGAGTCCGGTGCGCAGATTGTCTTCGGCATTGCAAGGCGGGTTCCTCCTCCAAGTACTTCATAGAAGATTTTGAACACAAAGATAGTGTCCGGCTCTGCAAAATAAGTTTCCACATATTGCCATAGAGAGAATAATATTTACACAAATCTAATCTACCGACGTATTCCGTAGTGTGACACACCACGGCCAAGCCTTTATCCGAATCGTTTTATTATCCCACCTTAGCGCGTCATGCGAGGCGGTTTCCTTGGCACGTCTTGTTAAAGTAGAGATCGTGTCCCCTTATCCCGGGATTCTCATCAATACGGGTGTGGGTAACCCAATCGCGCCATTGATTACGGCGCTTGGAGATAAGCGAGTTTTACCAGGTTGCTGGGGACACGTAGTTGCGTCCACCCATATAACGGGATCAGGATCCACCTTTTCACCTACGCCTTCTTCCTCCTTTGCCTATCCATTTTCGCGCACTCAAGCTCCAGCGCCCAAGTCCGCACTCCCCACCTCAACCTTCTCCAGCCATGTCCAGAGCGGGAGGCAAGTGGATGGTCTCCTCCGTCATGGAGGGACACATCAAAAAACTGAGGAAGGCCGGATACTTGTCTAACGAAATCGCGTACCGGCTTCCCGAAGAGGGGCAGCTCCTCCCCACCCCAAGGCCCCATGAGAGGGTAGTATTCCTTCCCCACTTCCTCCACGGACTGGGCTTTCCTATCCACCCATTCGTCCGGGGACTCATGTTCTACTACGGCCTGGATTTCCATGATCTAGCCCCGAACTTTATCCTCAACATCTCGGCATTTATCGTCGTGTGCGAGGCTTTCCTCTGCATCCGCCCCCATTTCAGCCTATGGCTCAAGACTTCCAATGTCAAGCCGAAGGTGGTGCGTGGCAACCAGGCAGAGTGCGGAGGCGCCATGGTGGGCAAGATGCCCAACGTCTTATGGCTCGAGGGCTCCTATGTGGAAACCCTGAAGGGGTGGCAATCGGGGTGGTTTTACATCACCGAGCCGCGCGACCCTGAGTGGGTCACAGCCCCCGAGTTCTGGTCCGGACCCCCAACACGGCTTACGTCCTGGAAAGAGACGAGCCTATCGTGGGGCAGCAAAGGAGAAGTGACCGGACTGCAAACATGCATCCAAACCCTGGTGGACAAGCAGCTCAAGCTTGTCAACGTAGTCCAGGTTATGCTCATCCGCCGGATCCTCCCATGTCAACAACGGGCCTTCAATCTGTGGGAGTTCAACCCGGCGCAACACCGAACTCTGAGCAGGCTCTTCGACACGATGTACGAAGATGCCTGGAAAGTGCTTTTCAAGGGCGCCGAGGCTCCCGCATCCGCTACCGAGGATCGCAGATTCAGCGCGCAGCGTCACGCTAGCGCGGTAAGTTGTTTGTACCTTTTACAGGGTATTAGTTTTTCATAGTTTAACTCTATGCGGGATCTAAGCTCCCTTACCTTTGACAGGTTTGGCAGGCCAAGTCCGGACAGATCGACTGTCCGGCTCCTTTGCCTGAAGACCCAGCTGATGCCCGCTTGGCGAAGCTGCTGGTTCCGGCACCCCATGTGGTGCCGGAGAAGAAGGCCACGAAGAAGGCCACGGGGACTCGAAAAAGTGCCCGGCACCAGGAGGTGTCGGGTTCATCATCCGACGGCTCCAAGGCGCATTCATCCCATGAAGACGAGGAGGAGGAAGAAGAGACCTCTCCCCCTCCAGCAGGGGGAGAGAAGAAAAGGAAGGCCGCCCTCACTGGGGAGGCCGAAGGGTCCAAGAAGGGGAAAACCCTTCTTCCGGACTACTCCACCAACAAACCCTTCCTCCGGACAGCGGGGAGGAGTGGCCGCTCAGGGCCAAGCCCCTGGCGAAATCGTGAGTATCCAGATACCAAAGTAATTCATAGTATTCCTTTATTGCACAGCTTTCCCTTATGTTGAATATGATTATGCAGCCCACCCAAAGACCGGCTCGACGCGTCGTCGAGTGGTTCACTGGACTCGTCGGATGTGAACTCGCTTCCAGCGGCTACCTCCCCCCGCCCTACGGACGACGCCGAAGTGTTGTCCCAACAGGTTCCAAGCCAGGAGGTGGTGGTCCTGGAGGCGCCGCAAGGCGACCTCCCGGACTCCAGGAGTAAAGGGGATAAAACCCCCCAGGGCTCCAAGTCCGGCTCTAGGCCGGACATCGCTTCGGAACCTTCAAAGGTTCCAGAGTCCGGTGGGCGACCTCCTTCCAAGAGGAGCAAGCCCACTATGCCGGTGACCCCCGTCCAACCGGAGGCGCCGGACAATCTGTTGGAGGTGCTCAAAGGCGCCTCCATCGACGAGGAGCACCGCACCATTATGAGTGCGGTGGTCCAGAAGGTTCAGTCCGCCAAGAGCGGACTGACTGAAGCTTGTACTAGCCTTTTAACAGGCTTTGAGGTAAGTAAAGAATGTGTAAATAATATTACCACATAGACAGTAGCCCCTGATGCTATGTTTGGCGTTCGGGAAGAAAAGCCGAATCGAGGATCAAATAAAATTCGCAGGAGTCTAACAAAAAGGAGTCAATATGCATGTGCAGGCTTCTCTGCTGGCGCCCGCCGCACTGACTGCGGAAGTGGACACGCTAAAGCAGAACCTCGAGCAGTCCGAGCAAGAGCTCGGGCGTGCCAAGAAGCAGCTCGAGGACAAGGAAGGTAAGAAATACCTTGTTTAAATATATATATATATATATATAAAGTGCAATTGCAAAAAATGACAGGATTATCATGGCTATTGTAGGGGCCACGTCTGAGGTGGCGACCCTTAATCAAGCGCTGGTCGAGGCCGAGAAGAGGGCGGCCATGGAGTGCACCGAGTGGGAGAAGTATGAGGGCCAGGTTGGCAAGGTGCGGCAAGAGCTCCAGGTTCTCATGAAAAAACATGAGAGTTTGGAGCTTGACTCAAAGACGCGAGCGTCCGAGCTCGCGATGGCTATTGAAAATGCCAAGTCTGCCAAGGCCGAATCCCAGAAGACCCTCCAGGAGTTGGATGCGGTGAAAAAGATAGCAGCGGGTAAGACATTCTTTATGCAAAGCAAACACATAAACATGAGTTACTTTTTACTTACCCGAATCCGGAGCTCTCCACGAGCGTTCGCAGATCTTCCACGTAGTGTGTCCGATGCCGCCGCATTCTATCGAGCCAAGGAGGGCAGCTCGACAGAGAAGGTGTTCTGGTCTCAGTATGCTGAGGCCGGACACCCCGTGCCCCTGAGCGACAAGCTAAAGCAACTGGTCGAGCTCCACAAGGCGGCTGAACAGGCCATGAAGGGCCTCATAGTTCGGCTGTGGCCTGGAGAGGCTCTGCCTGGGAGCTATTTCGGGCTGGTGCAGCGGCTAGTGGGGGCCTGTCCAAGGATCAAAGTCAACAAGCGCTCCGTCTGCATTGAAGGTGCCCGTAGGGCCCTTGCCCGTGCTAAGGTGCACTGGGGCAAGCTGGATGCTGAGAAGCTTGTGAAGGACGGGCCACCGCCGGGGAAAGAGCATCGCAAGCCCGAGAATTATTATAAGGATGTTCTGAAGGGTGCCTGCCTTATGGTGGATGAATGTTCCAGGGATGTAATTGTTGAGTAAAACTCGCTCGTTTTGTCCTGTGCGCTGAAAACTTGTTCATATGCGCTAAGCAATGCTGTTGGAATTTAAAATATTACCTTCTGTGCGGCTTTTTATCAATTCTGAGAGATGGCGAGTCGCCGGCTTCTGCCCCCGTGCCGCTAGTGCTGGGGTGTTCGGGGATAAACCTGAGCGCTGTTTTTCCCATGTTTGGGTCCTTCGAGGGAGGCACTCAGCACAACGAACAAGGCAATCGGACTATAATGCGTGAACACTCTCACTTAGCCATAGAATTCTATAATTTTAAATTTCGGCGAAGCCCCTGGTATTCGGAAGACCGAGTTCGGGGCGCTATCCACGCCTTGGCCGGACAGAGCCGACTCCTCACTCTAAGCGGCATAAGTCTTTAGGGACTCGAAAAACCTCTCGAACAGCGACCAGCTCTCGCTTCATCATGACAGTCAGTTTTAGCTTTCTCTACTATGGTGCTCGACCCAGCTCAACTGGGGCACAATCGCAGTAGTTCTCCTAGTGCTACCTTAGCCGACACAGCGGAACGTAAGGCACCAAAACATAGGAGCCGGGCAAACCCAACTATTGACCCAAGACATGATTCGGAGCCGATGCATATAATGCTATAAGTTCGGGGTGCCGCACTTGTTAAAGTGTTCGGACTTCTCACACCATATTGAGGGGTACTAAAGCCCCTGGCGTATTTTGGCCGTACCAAAGTGTACGGGGGCAACATGTCGTTAAGGAACATATATTTGTAAAAAAAAGTAATGCAAAAATAGACAGAAGCTATGCATTGTTTATTAAAAAGGGCTGCGATCAAAGCAGAATGATACAAATAATGCGATAAGCAAAAGGTTGGACTATTTAACATGTCCATTCCAGGGGTAGGCTGCGGAATGGTATGCAAAACAGGTATACTGCTCGTGATAGAAACCACCTGGGAGTTTCGTAATGTGGCATGGCTTGTCTGCTTCCCTGGTTCTTGCATCGTCTGTGCGGCAATTGAACTGCCGAACAGGCCTTCCGAAGAATGGAGTCCTGAAAGTAAGAGAAAATTAAAAAATCGGCAGCCCCTGGTGCGGTTTAAGCTGTGTTTCGGCGTGCCGTGATGGTGCCCCTCCCCCTATACCCATGGTATTTCTAGAGCGTAGTTATGTACGCGAAGCACTTGCGTCGCATTTTTGCGAGGGCTGGGGTTGGGGCCGTATTGCTACGCCTGCTCGAAACGTGCCAGGCGGTCTTGTTGTAGGTTACTCCGGGCGCGCTTGACGGTGTCCGGACGTTTAATGGCCGGACTGGAGAACTGCCTGGAGAGGCTGCTTTGAACTTCTGCTGCAAGGGTCGCCGTGTGCTCCTCCGTTCGGAGGGAGCGTTTGGTATTTCCATTGACCGTAATTACTCCTCGACGGCCTGGCATCTTGAGCTTGAGGTATGCGTAGTGAGGTACCGCGTTGAACTTGGCGAATGCGGTTCGCCCGAGCAGTGCGTGATAGCCACTGCGGAATGGGACTATGTCGAAGACCACTTCAAGTGTGACTGAGCCTGTACAGTTGGCCTCTACACCTGGTATTACGCCTTTAAAGGTTGTTTTGGTGGGCTTAATCCTCGAGGGATCTATGCCCATTTTCCGCACTGTATCCTGGTAAAGCAGGTTCAGGCAACTGCCGCCGTCCATAAGGACTCTAGTGAGACGAAATCTGTCAATAATTGGGTCTAGAACCAATGCGGCGAATCCGCCATGACGGGTGCTAGTGGGATGGTCCCTTCGATCAAAGGTGATCGGGCAGGAGGACCATGGGTTGAACTATGGGGCGACTGGCTCTACCGCGTATACGTCCCTTAACGCGCGCTTCCACTCCCTCTTGGGGATGTGGGTTGCGTATATCATGTTCACCGTCCGCACTTGTGGGGGAAAACCCTTCTGTCCACTGTTGTTCAGGGGCCGGGGCTCTTCGTCGTCATCGCTATGCAGCCCCTTGTCGGTATTTTCGGCATTTAACTTGCCTGCCTGCTTGAACACCCAACAATCCCTGTTGGTGTGATTGGCCAGCTTTTTGGGGGTGCCATGTATCTGGCACAAGCGGTCGAGTATTTGGTCCAAACTGGACGGGCCCCTAGGATTTCTTTTGAATGACTTTTTCCGCTGACCGGATTTATAGCCTCTGAATCTGGCATTAACTGTCGTATCCTCAGCATTGTCGCCGTTAATGCGGCGCTTCTGCTTGTTGCGACGCGACCTGCCACTACTGTCCCTAGTATCCAAATTACCAGGGTTCTTGGTCATATTGTTGCTACGAGCAAGCCAGCTGTCTTCTCCCACACAAAAGCGGGTCATGAGTGTCATGAGTGCTGCCATAGATTTCGGCTTTTCCTGTACAAGGTGCCGGGCAAGCCACTCGTCACGGATATTGTGCTTGAAGGCTGCTAGGGCCTCTGCGTCCGGACAGTCGACTGTTTGATTTTTCTTTGTTAGGAACCGTGTCCAGAATTGCCTGGCCGATTCCTCTGGCTGCTGAATTACGTGACTTAGGTCATCGGCGTCTGGTGGTCGCACATAAGTGCCCTGGAAATTGTCGAGGAATGCGGCTTCCAGGTCCTCCCAACAACTGATTGATCCTGCTGGCAAGCTGTTAAGCCAATGTCGAGCTGGTCCTTTAAGCTTGAGTGGGAGGTATTTGATGGCGTGGAGATCATCGCCGCGGGCCATGTGGATATGAAGGAGATAATCCTCGATCCATACCGCAGGATCTGTTGTGCCATCATATGATTCGATGTTTACGGGTTTGAAACCCTCGGGGATTTGATGATCCATTACTTTGTCTATGAGGCATAGTGGGTGTGCGGCGCCTCTATACTGGGCTATATCACGACGTAGCTCCAATGAGCTTTGTCTACTGTGTTCGGCCCTACCGGATTTGTGTCCGGCGTGACGGTTACTGTCTCGAGTCGTGGGGCGCCCGCGCGATCCGTAGATCGATCTTGTTTGCCTTGCCTTGTCCTCCAACATATCTCGCAGGTCAGGAGCATTTTTCCGTGCCTTAGTACAGGGTGCTGCTTGAGTGGAGGGCCGAGAGGCCTCTCTGTCGCGGCCACGAGGTGGCCGGTCCGTCGTATCAAGTGCTGGTGATGTAGGTTTAAGTGCTTCCTCCTCTAATCGGGGTAGCAACCTGCGCTTTGGGTAGTTCTTGGACGGGCGTTCGAGTTTATGCTCTTCGGCCGCAAGGACTTCAGTCCATCTGTCGACTAGCAAATCTTGATCAGCTCTAAGCTGTTGCTGTTTTTTCTTGAGGCTTCTTGCCATGGCCATAATCCTGCGTTGAAAACGCTCTTGCTCGACGGGATCCTCTGTCACGATGAATTCGTTGACGTCGAGGCTTGTCTCGTCTTCGGAGGGAGGCATATAATTATCGTCCTCGACCTCTCTGTTTGCCGCTCTCACATGAGGGCTGGCTTCTCCATCCTCCTGTGCTGAATCTTGCTGGAGGGGGTTTTCTTCGGCAGTCTCCGGAGTATTATTATCTCCCGTGCTAGAATCACCGTATTTGCTTTGGCGGGATTTTGAGCGGCGCCGCTGACGCCGGCGCTTAGGCTGTTTCTTGGAGGGGTCATCCTCCGCTGTTCCATCGCCATCTCCTTCTTTTGGGGTGTCCACCATGTATATGTCATATGACGAGGTGGCTTTCCAGGGGCCAATAGGCACTAGTTCTTCATCGTCTCCTTCATCGGCATCCATACCGTCGATGTCTTCGGAGTCGAAGTCGAGCATGTCGGTTAAATCGTCGATAGTGGCTACAAAGTGGGTGGTGGGTGGGCTTTGAATTTCTTCATCGTCCGTATCCCAACCTTGCTGACCGTAGTCCGGCCAGGGCTCTCCTGATAAAGAGAGAGACTTTAGTGTCGTCAGAATATCGCCGAAAGGCGAGTGCTGAAAGATGTTCGCGGCAGTAAACTCCATGATCGGCGCCCAATCGGATTCGATCAGCAGGGGCGCGGAGGGTTCGGAGTCCGGAGAGGAGTCCGGATCCTTGGAGTCACGAGTCTCGCGGAGTGCGGGGCTGGTGTTCGGCTCGATCGCCGTTGGGATCACAGCCCCCGAGGCGGCGTCCAACCACCCATCCTCGATCGGCGCAGTTGGCTCCGAATTAAGGGTTGAAGCCGATGCGGGTGCGGCCTCCAGGGCGTTGTTCAGCGGCAGAGCTAGATCATGCTCGTCGTGACAGTGCGGCGTGCTCGGCAGTGGCTCGAAACCGTTGAAGATCAAGTCCCCGCGGATGTCAGCCGTGTAGTTTAAACATCCAAATCTGACCTGACGGCCAGGGGCATAGCTTTCGATCTGCTCTAGATGGCCAAGTGAATTGGCCCGCAGTGCGAAGCTGCCAAAGACGAAGATCTGTCCGGGGAGGAAGGTCTCACCCTGGACTGCATCGCTATCGATGATCGTAGGAGCCATCAAGCCTGACAGCGACGACACAGAGGAACTCTCAATGAAAGCACCAATGTCGGTGTCAAAACCGGCGGATCTCGGGTAGGGGGTCCCGAACTGTGCGTCTAGGCCGGATGGTAACAGGAGGCAAGGGACACGAAGTTTTACCCAGGTTCGGGCCCTCTTGATGAGGTAAAACCCTACGTCCTGCTTGATTAATATTGATGATATGGGTATTACGAGAGTAGATCTACCACGAGATCGGAGAGGCTAAACCCTAGAAGCTAGCCTATGGTATGATTGTTGTTCTATATGTTGTCCTACGGACTAAAACCCTCCGGTTTATATAGACACCGGAGAGGGTTAGGGTTACACAAAGTCGGTTACAATGGTAGGAGATCTATATATCCCTATCGCCAAGCTTGCCTTCCACGCCAAGGAAAGTCCCTTCCGGACACGGGATGAAGTCTTCAATCTTGTATCTTCATAGTCCAGGAGTCCGGCTGAAGGTATAGTCCGGCCATCCGGACACCCCCTAATCTTGGACTATGAAGATACAAGATTGAAGACTTCGTCTTGTGTCTGGATGGGACTCTACTTGGCGTGGAAGGCAAGCTAGGCAATACGGATATAGATATCTCCTCCTTTGTAACCGACCTTGTGTAACCCTAACCCTCTCCGGTGTCTATATAAACCGGAGGGTTTTAGTCCGTAGGACAACAACAACCAGAACATACAATCATACCATAGGCTAGCTTCTAGGGTTTAGCCTCTCCGATCTCATGGTAGATCTACTCGTGTACTACCCATATCATCAATATTAATCAAGCAGGACGTAGGGTTTTACCTCCATCAAGAGGCCCGAACCTAGGTAAAACATCGTGTCCCCTGCCTCCTGTTACCATCCGCCTTAGATGCACAGTTCGGGACCCCCTACCCGAGATCCGCCGGTTTTGACACCGACACCTAGCTTGCCTTCCATGCCAAGTAGAGTCCTATCCGGACACGAGACGAAGTCTTCAATCTTGTATCTTCATAGTCCAACAGTCCGGCCAAAGGATATAGTCCGGCTTTCCGGAGACCCCCTAATACAGGACTCCCTCAGAGCCCTTCGGCCATGGAGCGCCAGCAATTTTGCTTATTAGAGCACCTTTGCACGCTGCGTACTGCCCCTCGACCATCTTTGGCTTCACGTCGAAAGTCCTGAGCCACAGGCCGATGTGAGGGGTAATGCGGAGGAAGGCCTCACACATGACAATAAATGATGAGATGTGAAGGAGGGAATCCGGGGCTAGGTCGTGGAAATCCAGCTTGTAATAGAACATAAGACCCCTAATGAAGGGATCCAGAGCGAGGCCTAGTCCTCGGAGGAAGTGGGAGATGAACACGATGCTCTAGTTGGGTTCGAGAGTAGGGATGACCTGCCCTCGGGTGGGCAGCCTATGCGAAATTTCGGCGGTCAGGTATCTGGCCTCCCTCAACTTCTTGATGTCCTCCTCCGTGACGGAGGAAGGCATCCACCGGCCTTGAAGGCTGGATCCGGACATGATTGAAGGTCCAAAGCACCTGACCTGGGCTTTGGGTGTTAGAACTCGAGGCGGGGGAAGGGTTCGATTGAGCACGGGAGGGAAGAAGTAAAAGCCTTGTACCTTTATAAAGAGGGTGAATATCAAGCGTCCTCCTCGTGGCCGTTTGGGACTTGCCTAAAATCTAGGAGTCCTAGCCATGGTTGGGTTACCCACGTCCGTATTGATGAGAATCCCGTAATAAGGGGAACACGATCTCTGCTTTGACAAGACGTGTCAAGAAACTGCCTCGCGTTATGTGCGGGGCTGGTTAAAGAAAAACGGTTCAAATAATTACCGGGCCGGGTGTGATGTCATGCTGCCAAAACGTGTCAGCAGATTAGATTTGTGGCAATATTACTCTCTCTACGGTGGTATGTGGCACTTATTTTGCAGGGTCGAACACTATCCTTGTATTCAAACTCTTCTGTGGTGTATTCGGAGGAGGAACCCGCCTTGCAATGCCGAAGACAACACTGCGCGCCGGACTCATCGTCATTGAAGCCTGGTTCAGGGGCTACTGAGGGAGTCCTGGATTAGGGGGTCTTCCGACAGCCGGACTGTTGGACTATGAAGATACAAGATTGAAGACTTCGTCCCGTGTCCGGATGGGACTCTACTTGGCGTGGAAGGCAAGCTAGGCAATACGGATATGTATATCTCCTCCTTTGTAACCGACCTTGTGTAACCCTAGCCCCCTCCGGTGTCTATATAAACCGGAGGGTTTTAGTCCGTAGGACAACATACAATCAGACCATAGGCTAGCTTTTAGGGTTTAGCCTCTTCGATCTCATGGTAGATCAACTCTTGTACTACTCATATTGTCAAGAATAATCAAGCAGGACGTAGGGTTTTACCTCCATCAAGAGGGCCCGAACCTGGGTAAAACATCATGTCCCCTGCCTCCTGTTACCCTCCGCCTTAGACGCATAGTTCGGGACCCCCTACCCGAGATCCGCCGGTTTTGACACCGACAGGGACCATCATATGTAGTACGCTTCATGAACCTCGCTCTGTGTGGGTGCATGGTTTGCGGTTTTTGAGGCATGTGGCACATCAAAGTTGTGCATTTTCAGTATTCAACATATATATGTTTGGCCCACATGCAGAGCGATGGTGGTTGTCCTCTCGCACCCACTTAAGTGGTTATTAGCGATATCGATGCTTTCCATCTGTGGGCCCGCTTGGTCCATCACCACTTTTTGCCTGACAACGAGAGATGTTAATTTGACTTAGGAGGGGATTATTATTTTTGCTTGTAATGCGTTATATATATAGGTCATGCTCTTGGATGACATGCATGATATAGTTTGAGCACACGCACATGCATGTGTACGCATGAATCCCTCCCGTCGAGTCAAAGTGGCAATTACAACGACACATCATGAACCGATCTCGCTCTGTGTGGGGAGTGTACTATTTTCGACGCACGCACCACATCAATGTTGTGAAATGGTATTCCAACATGCATGCACGCATCACCTCCATACATACACATGTAGTGGTTGCCTTCGAACGGTACACTCCCTCGCGTGGTTATCTGAGACAAGCCTATATATTCATGGGCCTGCGTGGACATCCATGATCACCTTGAACAACAACAAGATATGTTACCATGGCGGATTCTTCATTTGGTTCGTGTTATCGTAGTGTCATGGTGAGATTCAGCCCTAATTAAGTCTGAGCGCATATACTATACACGCATGCATGCATGAATCCCCGTCGTTGTATTGACGTGTGGTGTAACATACAAATGCATTGTTAACCTAACCATCACTCAGTGTGGGGATTTCTAGTTCGAAATCATGGTGCCACGTCAAAGTTGTTCCATTGTGTACTCAAAAACACACCTCTCCATACATATGTTTGGGCCACACGCATGCAGTGGTTGTCTTCGGGGACTAGCTACTTGTGTGATTATTGGCGAGCTAGCCCATCTCCGGGGTCGCATGGACGGCCATCACTTTGACCAACAACAAGAGAGAGGTTGTACGACCAAGGTGGATTATTCTTGGTCCATTTTATGATCCATCTTGGTGAGATATCCTCTCTGGCCCGCTGACTGAAAGTGAGTGGGAGGCTGCTACTTTGCACTTTGCTAGGTGAACCTTGGTTGGGGGGGCATGCATTAATAGCTTAGGATTCTCTTCATGACGACATGAGGGGGGCTGCTAGCTACTTTGCACTCTGCTAGGTGAACCTCGGTTGGGGGGAGGGGCATGCATTCATAGCTTAGGATTCCCTTCGTGTCGACACGAGGGAGGGGGGCTGCTAGCTACTTTGCACTCTGCTAGGTTAACCTCGGTTGGGGGGGGCAGGGGGCATGCATTCATAGCTTAGGATTCCCTTCTTTCCAACATGAGGGGGGTTGAGGCAAGCAATACCATGTGGTTTGCGAGATAGGTGCCACATCGAAGTTGCATTTGGTACTTGAAAATCAAACCACCCTTTTCATACATAAATTTGGTCCACATGCAAGTGTTTGTGTTCCGACCCTCTCCCGCGTCATTTTTCGCCAAATTTATGAACGTTAGACAAGTCGCACGATGCAACATACGCGGTTCACTCAAACTAACCGTGTGGATTGGGCTCCACGAGGCTTCCCCTCTCAAAAATTATCAACCCGCCTGCAGCTTTTTCTGTTTGATAACACACAGTTATTGTGTTTCGACCATGTGTGATGTTTCTTGTTCCCAATCCCACCCGCATCCCTCGAAAATATCTGCCCACCTCGAGGGTTTTTCTGTTTCATAACACACGGTTGTTATCTTCGGACCATGTGCGACGTAACATCATCAAAATTTTCAATAGCCTTGGCATTTCACTCCCGCGTTTGACTCTCGCGTAGTAAAATTTTCAGTACCCGTGCCATTTCCTCAAACACACCCCACCCCCCTCCACACACACACACCAAAACCTCCTCGGGCATGCGCGCACACACACACCCCCTCCCTCACTCAAAACCCTAGCAAGGTCCCCGCCGCCGCTGCCGCAAGGCCTCCATTGTCAACATCTGCCGATTTGCCCGTGCGGCTTATCCACCGATCTCCATACCCAGGCCGCCCTGAGTTTCTTAGATGACGCATGCCAAACGCCCCCTTTCCTACAGATCCCCATCCCCATCCCCACTCCACAGCATCACAGCCTAAGCCTGGCTACGCTTCCCGTGGAGCTCGAGGAGCAACTGGCCCAAAAGAGGTGTATTGCGGTCTCTTTGCCCAAGGTCACCGAGAAAGCTGACAACCATTACTGGCGGCAGGCACTCAAAGCAGCGGGCTAGAGTATGCGGGCATGTCTCGGCCGCCGGCTACGACATCAAGGTCATCGACAGCGACGGCCTGAGGCGGGCTATGTCACAGGTTAAGTGGCCCACCCCCAACCCCTCGGGTTCAACCACCGTCGATCTCATCCATAGCCCCGCTGTTGATCTCCTCTGGCTCGCTGTCAACAATTTGCCATCCTACATCGTCATCGCCCCTTTTGCCATTTCTGAAGGACACGTTCTACGACACTGGCTTGGGGTCCACAGCTTCCAAGTCAGACCTCACCTACAGCGACCACGAGAAGGGCACCCTCTCCGGCTATTCCAAGGGGAAAGAGCCCATCTTCTCTTCCAAGGGGAAAGCGCCCGTCTGCGACATTAGGGAGGGCACCCTACAGCCATGCTCTTCCAAGGGCAAGGAGCCCATCTGCGACAACATGGAGCGCATCCAGGGTCCGTGCTCTTCCCACGGGAATGATCCCATCTATGACAAGTGAAGAAACTCATGATTTTTTCTATGCCTCTTCACAGGGGGAAACCCATGATTTGTTTTGTGGAGTCCCTTTTGTAGTGTAGTGAGAATATGTCCAGTTTAATTGTTATATCTGGCTGTTTGCAGTATGCCTTGTTTATTTCAGTTGTTCACAATGTGATGCTCTACATGTGCAATTATTTACTGTGCAATAAATTTCATCAATCCAGTTTTAAACATACCGATAGGAATGCATATATTTGCTTGTTGTTAAGCCTGTTATAGCTAGCATATGCCTCTTTTAAAGTTTTTTGATTATTCGGTTGTTTGTAGTTAGCATTTGTCCAGTTTTAAATGCTATCTTTGGTTGTTCGTAGTATGCCTTGTTTATTCCAGTTATTCAAAACATGACGTTCTATATGTGCAAGTATGAACTGTGCAGTTCAATTCCATCAGTACCAGTTTCAACAATACCACTATGAATGACTACATTTGGTTGCTGCATCTTGTAGTTAACACGCCTTTCCATTTTTATTTAATAATAACCAGTGTACTTAGACCATCACAATACCAGTTTGAATGACTATGTTCGTTTGTTGTTAAATGTTAGGCATGTTGTACTTAACACACCTTTCCACTTGTTTTGCTTTACTAGCATGCTTAAACCTGCACACTGAAGCTATCTTTTGAGGATTATTTTGTCTGCCATGGATAATTTTTGTTGATGTTTAGCCTGTTGTGCATAACATGCTTCTCGATGTACCTACAAAGGACAATTTTGGGAACGACTGTTGTTTTCCATCGAGGTTAGTTTCATCCCACGGCTTATATATGCTCACCGTTCAGGATATCGGTAGCCGGTACCATATAGGTCGGGGGCTGATAAGGGACTAATCGGTGAATCAGAGATTTAACTGAATATATCTGCAACCCATTTATCATTAGGTTAACTAGGGCCATATGTAATATATCTGAGGCTACATAGCAACATGCACTGTACTTAATGTCTAAATATGCAATCCTAGGCTACATAGCAACAAGGAAGATTGCTACATTAATGTTCTGCTGATGTATAGATATACGTAGAAGACCAGCAGCAACAACGACAACACAGCCATGTTTGGATACTCAACTTAGCTATAGGTTAGAGTTAGTTTCTAGCTCATGACTAACCCTGAACTAACTCCATCCAAAGAGTTGTTTGGATGGCAGGGATAGATTGACAATAAATGCACTAGGAGAACTAACTCCAATTTGCACCTCTTGGGTTGGATAGTTTTTTGGGTGGGTTATAGATGCAACTAGCTCAAACTAACCCTCATGTTTAGATATACTTTAGGGATATTTGAGCCCGAACTAGCTCAAACTAACTGTAACCCACGGATACAGTAGCAGTTAATCAGCCGATAATTTGTAAGAATGCAATAAACTCCTTCCGGCCCATAATATAAGATGTTATTTCATCTAATATGTGAGTATATTTGATGTTATAAGATATTATAAAAGAGTTTTGTACTACATCGTTGTGCAATTGTTGTTTAGCTTCTAATATTAACTTGGTGCTTTTAGGTACATATGTCATTGGTAAAGATCCATGCTTCGACCCTTTCTGTGTATGGGGCAATGAGATATCGATGAACCAGCATCAAGTGAGGAAGCTGATAAAGATTGTTTATAAAATGGGTCCAAAGATGGCAATTAAACTATTTGTTTACACTTTATCCAAGACAACAGCGAACTGTAGGATGGTAAGTAAGAACTCTGCAGCCTTCTTTTTACTGCCCATAATGAGTTGTGTCGGATGACAATGTTTGAATCTTTTTCCTTTGCAGTGGTTGCCAAAGCAGTTCACTCAAGATTATCTCTCAAACTACATGATTGGTGGCCATGCAAAGGCTAAAGTATTTCTACCAGAACACGATGATTATCTAGATGTTTTCATGAAGACCGTGAAAGATGGGCGGTCGGCCATCACAAGGGGTTGGACTAGAGTCGTGTGTGCCTTCTACATGGAGGAGGGCACAATATGGGCATTCCGCTTCACCTTGTTCGGCAACCAGAATGTATTTCGCCTCTTTCTTTGTCGTCTTTAATAGTCCAAGTAAACAACTGTGGTTCATCATTATTTATTGGGTTCTTATGTAATTCTTGAACATATGTACCTATGAATCAAATAATGCATTGGTTGTTTGAATTTGATGGATATGAATAAAGCTATAGCATACATTCAAATTCAAATTCAAATCTGGTACAATTTAAAATAGCAGCAATTAAATTACGGTGAAATTACGCTCTTCGGGTCGTTACGGCACACACACGGTTGGTAAAACACAAACGTTTATGATATACACCATAATACGAGACGGTTCATAGAGAGGAAACGTGTGCAAGCATGCACACAGTTGCCGTTTGCAAAGCGTGTGCGATGTCAGACAATATCACAAATGGTGCGGGCAAATTAAACGTTTGTGTTAGTTGCCTTATCGTACACGATTCCCAACCATGAACTGTTTCTGATGAAGTATGCATCGTAAATGTTGCACCACAGAATAGAGTGTGCGATAGTTGTCATGTACGATGATGTCATGACAGTCCGACATTTCGTAATCTTGTACGACACTCGTACGACGATTAGCTAATCTTCTTAATTAGTTATCGCATACGGTTTGGGAAAAGCGAATGTCGGGTTTTGGGTTCTGGCAGACCCTTGAGGTTCGAACACTGGGGTGCGCGCAGAGATCTCTCCCCTACCGATCTATGTCCGATCCTCTCGTGCGAACTAAGATGAAAATGATGAACAACACAAGAGACACGAGGTTTATACTGGTTCGGGCCACCGTTGTGGTGTAATACCCTACTCCAGTGTGTGGTGTGGTGGATTGCCTCTGGGGCTGATGATGGACAGTACAAGGGAAGAACAGCCTCGCGAGAGGTGTTCTTGAGCTGGTGCGATGAACGGCTAGGGCGAGTTCAGTCACCTCTCTCTCTCTGCTATGGTTCTAACAGATTTCCAGCCGTCGTGGTCTCACTTCCTTCTGTGGTGGCTAGCTCTATTTATAGAGGCCCTGATCCTCTCCCCGAATAATTGAGCGGGAAGGGCGCCAACAACTGTCCATTTCAAAGGGGAACATCTAGTACAAGTTATCCTGACCAAAGGTGGTCTTCGGCTGCCAAAAGCACTGGCGATGACGCCATCTTGGGCTCCACGGTGACCTCCATCCTGCCGTCCGGCTAGTCTTGGTCTCGTTGCACCGGAATGGTAAACTTTGCCTGATGCCTTGGCCTGTGCTTGCCCCCCTTGCACCAAAGGGGAAACAAGGACACTGCGCAGGCCGGCGCCCGCCTGGCACCCGCCTGGTCTCGATCGTCATGGATTGCGTCATGGGTTCCTCATGAGGTACCCTTGCATTGATCTCTCCACCTCCTCGTGAGCCTGCCTGATGAGGCCGCCTCTAAGGAAGCTTCCTGTCATCTGCCCCGCGAGGCTTGGCCCCTCGCGAGGGTCTTGAGCTTGAGCTGATGAAGATGGGCCGCGCTGGGCCCCTGCCTGAGCCACGCCGCAGGCCGCAGGCAGGCAAGTCTGGGGACCCCCGTTCCCAGAACGCCGACAGTAGCCCCCGGGCCCAAGGCGCGCCCGGGCTTGGCCTTGTAGGAAAACGAAAGGGCAAGCGCGAAGCGCCGCGGGCCCTATCAGCCTGCGGCCTTGGGTGCCGCGTGGCGATTTATTGGACGTGGGCGTCTGCACTTCCCATGAAGCCTCGGCAACTGCACGACTTGACAAGTCCCTGCATGCAAAGATATGGGTCACGATTACCTGAGGTCATGATGCCCGGCGGTTAACCTTCCCCGGCTATAAGTACGGGGCCGCGTGAGCTCCGCCGGTTCACCCCTTTCCGTCACTCCTCCTCTTCTTCTTCCTCATCCTTGCTTCCTCTTGCACCAATGGCACCAATCCGCCGGTTTTTAGCTGAGGAGAAGGGAAAGGCCCCAGAGAGGATCCTGACCCCCTCCCGCCAAAGAAGCGGCCAATCCTTTGTCACCGGGACGAAGGCGCCTGGCAGGTGGTGTCGAGGCCGTGGTACGAGCGGCCGCCTCCTGGGTTTCCTCTGCCCTTGCACGCCCGCATCATAGGCCCCAGGGGGGAGGGCGCCAAGAAACACCGACAGCGTCGCCGCCGATGCCGGCGAGTCACTGTGGTGCGCGTCGTCCCCCCCCCGGAGTCCACGCGGAGTGCTCCTCTCGCGAGCTTGTGCTTCACACCGCCATGCCTCCAACTTCGTGGATCCGCCTTCCTCCCTCCTTCGCCTTTGAGATGCCGCCGAGCGGGGACCTGGAGCTCTAGCTGCAGCACGCCGACTGTGGCACCCCTGCAACCGGTGCGGAGGTCGCGGTCGTCGCTCCGGGCAAGGTCTTCATGACCCGGGGCTGAGGTGAGATTGCCCGGGTCTGTCGCGCGGACGGCGCCTTGGTGATCCATCTTGAATACGACGGCGCCTCCTTGATGTTCTTCAAGGTCTTTGATGCAGAAGGACGCCGGCTGGAATGCTGCCCTAAGGGAAGCGGCAGTGGTGACAAACTGGCAAGGACCAGCCCCGCCCGTTGGTCCTCCTGCAGCCCCTCAAGCAGCAGCGGAGGGACTGCGGGCTTCAGCGGCTCCCCCAAACTCCTCGCGACCCCGGAGACGAGCGATGACAGCTACGAGCCTCCGAGCTCGCGCCGCGCTCGGAGTGAGGCAGCTGCCTCGGGCCGCCGACGCCACTGATCTGGATGTGGTTCGCGCCGGCACTGGGTAACCCACTGTTGATGATGGCATCACCTGGGGAGGTGCTAGCAAGTAGCGTTCCTTAGGGTTAGCACCTTTTGTTCCCTGCAAGGAATTAAAGCAACACCCCGCGGGGGTATGTAAGGCGTCTGCCGTGCTTTTGTAATTACTATATCCTTAATATGAATTAGCGTGAGGTGTCCGTTCTGTTCTGGCTAAGTTCCCCCTTTCTATCCTCACGAGGACTTGGCGCTCTACGCTGACAGGTCCCAGTCCCCAGGCAAGCTTCAGCCGTCGCTGGTATGCCAGGTTGCGATGCCGTGGTCAAGGCCAGGAGGTGAGTGGCCCGAGGTCCGGTAAGAGCACCTGAGTCGCGATGCTCGGGATGTCCGCTTTAGCGCTCAAGAAATCCTTGCTGGGCGAGAAAGGAAGGTAGCGTCGCCATGACAGAGTTGCACTGGGCGGGGATTTAGCGCTGCGTTGGTCTAGCTTTTGCGACGGTGCAACTTATCTTGTGTGTTTGACGTAGTTCCTCGAAGAGGCGCCTGGCCTGAGAGGCGATAGTCGAGGTGCTGCTGGGCTAGGCCCTCGCGAGCTTCTTCCCACTCCCCCGCACTTTCCTTAATGCTCTACATCCTCAGGTCCCGGCCCTCGAGCGAGCTCAGCCGCCGCTGGTATGACAGGTCGTGATGCCGTGGGTCAAGGCCAGGGGGTGAGGGCTGGAGAGCCAGTAAGAGCCCATGAGTCGCGATGCTTAGGTACCCCCCTATTAACGTGCAAGCGGTCAGTGCCGAAGAGAGGGAGAGAGAGCTCACGATTCCCCCAACGTTGCTCCTGGAGTAGGTCCTGCACACCAATCATGAGGAGAAACAAGGCCTGTCATTACGGTCGTCGGCCAACCTATGGTCACTCCGAGGGAGCGGTCAGGGCACTGAGGGCCTGGTGAGGTGGCGCCGTGCGGGGCTGCCGCGGCCAGACCTCGACCACTCAGGTTTATCAACGCTGCAGGGACGGACCCGTGCGCATGCGCCGTGCCAGAGCGAGCGGCTCTTCAAATAGGCGTCGATCGAGTAGGTGATTAGGTCAGGTATGTTAAGCACATAGGAGGAAATCCAATTTCAAGCAAGCGCAGGTAAAAGCAACCACTGCTGGGTCGGGCCCGAGCGGCGTGGGGATGATGTAGCCCGAGGGGCGCCCCCAATAGGGTAAGTAAAGAGCATAACCAAAATGGATACGTGTCGCGGGGACGGACCCACGCGGCCGGCGAATGGTGCAGCCCTGTGGATGCTCCTAGCTGAAAGTAGAACTCTGAAAGATGTCACCTGGTGTTGTTGAAGACGAAGTGATGCTAAGGAAGTAAGCGATGCGCGGTGAAGATGTCGGCCTTCATGAGCCCCCAGGCCCAGGGGCCTCGGGAGGCTCTGGTGGCACGTCCAGGTCTTCGGGGATCATGGCCACCTCCACCAGGATCACGCGATGCCTGACCTCCTGAGCCTCCAGAATGCTCCTCAACAGGCGCTGATGTGCGGCAACCGCGCTCGGCAGGCCGAAGGGCACGCGGACGTACTTGTGGGGTGGTCCCACACAGCGCCCTATGGCCAAAGGCCATAGGCCCTCCTGGGACGCAGCTCGATTGAGCCCTGGTACGTCGACGCAGACGCGCAGTCCTCCATTCTCGCCTGGATGTGGGGCCACGGCAGGTAAGCGGCGGCTGTCGCGCATGACTCTGGACTCTTGTAGCTCTTGGGTGTTCCTTGCGATGAACTCCTGAGGGTTTGGTCTCCTTTGACTTGTACCTTTCTGAGGGAAGCGTGCCTGAAAGCACCCCTCCAAGTGGTGCCCGAGCGCCTCCCCCGCGACCTTGGCAAGGTCGGTGGCTCTCCAAGAGAGAGCCCCCGAGTCTTGCCTGAGGAGGGCGCCGAGCGCGCCTTCCTATGCGCGAGAGGGCGGCGCTCCCTGATCGGGCGCGAATCCTAACGCAATACCTCCGGAGGTGCCTTCTTCCTTGTGGCTCCGGCCAGGTGAGGTCTTCTTCTTCTTGAGGGTCGCCTCGGGAGGCCCCCCGCTCCTGCGATCTGGGTCTTCGATTGTTGCGGCTTGGAACGCACGCTCGAGCGAGCACACTGCGTGCCTTTCTTCACAGGGTACGGTGATGACTCCACCGCTTCCTGGCATCTTGAGGACATTGTAACCATGGTGGGTCACTGCCATAAACTTGGCTAGGGCTGGGTACCCGAGGATGGCGTTGTACGGCAGGCGGATGTGAGCGACGTCGAAGTCGATGATCTCGGTGTGGTAGCTGTTGCGTTGCCCGAAGGTGACCGGAAGGCGAACCTCTCCAATTGGAATAGTGGAACCATCGGTGACTCCTGAGAAAGGCTTGGTTGGCTGAAGCTGGTCGTATGGCACTTGGAGATTGTCGAACGTCTCGACGGACAGGACGCTGAGTCCTGCCCCACCATCGATGAGGGTCCTGGTGACCTGCACGTTGCTGATGACTGGGGAGGAAAGCATCGGGAGGACTCCGGCCGTTGCCGCACACTTGAGCTGGTCCGCGGAACTGAATGTGATCGCGCATGAAGACCACCTGAGAGGGCGCGTGGCCTCAAGCTTGGGAAGGACTGCATTCACCTCGCGAGAAAACTTCTTTAAGATGCGCTGTGAGGCTGGGGCTTAGGCGCCACCCATGATGCAAGCAATTGCACGCGGCTCCTGGAAGCCCCCAGCCCCATCGTCTTGGTGTTGGTCTTCATTCCTCCTTGGTGGAGGCGGCAGAGGAGGGAGGCCTGCGTTGCCGTGGGGACGGTCCTCACGAGGCTGGTCCCTCCAGCCTCCCACGCGAGGCTGGTCCTGCCAGCGGTCCTCACGAGGCGGTCACGCCATCCCTGGCGAAGGCCACGGTCTTTCCATCATCCACCGCCTCTTCCTCCTCCTCGGCCATAGCCCATGTCGTTGCGCTCTGGGCGTCGGCCGATTCGCCCATCTCGCACGGCTCTGAGCTCTTGACATTCGTTGGTGTTGTGGGTGTGGAGGTCGTGGTACACGCAGTACCGTCCGCCCTTGGATGACTCGGGCTGATCCCTGCCTCGCTTGGTGTCCGGTTCTACTGCTAGCATGGCAGCCCCCTTGCGCTTCACGTCCTTGGCCTTGAGCTTCTTTTCTTCCGGGTCGGCTGCCGGGAGCTCGAGGAGGGAGAGACTCCCTTCCTCAGCCCTGGCGCACTTGGTCGCCAAGTTGAACAGCTCCAGGGATGTGCACAGGTCTTCATGGATTGCTAGCTCTTCCTTCATCTTGACGTCGCGCACGCCATCAGAGAAGGCTGAGATGATGGCTTCTTCGGTCACCTTGGGGATCTTGAGGTGAGCCTAGTTGAAGCGCTGGATGTACTTCTACAGGGTTCCTCCTAGCTGTTGCTTGATGCGGCGCAGGTCGCTCACGGCCGGGGGTCGGTCGCGAGTGCCCTGGAAGTTGGCGATGAAGCGGGTGCGCATCTCGCTCCAGGAGGAGATTGTGCCGGGAGCCAGGTGCCAGGTGCGGGCGCCGTCCTTGAGCGCCATGGGGAACCAATTTGCCATGACCTTCTCATCTCCGTTTGGGGCTACTATGCCCAGCTCGTAGAGCTGCAGGAAATCTGCGGGGTCCGCTGTGCCATCATAGCAGGGAGGGAGGTGAGGCTTGAACTTGCCTGGCCATGTGACGCCGCGCAGCTTGGGGGTGAAGGCGAGGCAGCCCGTCGTGGCCACCGGTGCCCTTTATTGGTGCTGGACTCATTCTTGCGGGTCACCACGCGTCGCCACTGGGAGCAGCACGGGGTTTTGTCGTGGAGGCGCTGGGGTGCGATCTTGGCGCGCCGGCGCTGGGAGCGCGCGAGCACCTTCCCGGGGACGTGGGATCTCTTGGCAGCTCCCTTCTTGCTGCGCAGGCGCCGGACGTGAAGGGTCTCGCCCTGGGGCTGCGCGCCTTGGAGCCAAGGCACCTTCTTGGGGAGGAGGCGGCGGGGGCGCCTCCTGATCCTCGCCCCCTACACGGGACGGAGGGCAAGGCAGCGAGAGGGACCGCAAGGGGGAGCCCCCTGCAGCACTGGGGGGGGGGGGGGGGGGGGGGAGCCAGTCCTCGTAGAGGTCGTCGACGGGGCGATAGTGCAGGAGCTCCCGCGCCAACAGCAGTGAGGCGTGCGCATCCATGGGTACGCTACGGGCGTGGGACGACGAGCCAGCTGGAGTCAGCGACGTGGTGGCGGTGCGGCCATCCCGCCGCACCGAGGGGTGCTGGAATGAGGCCTGCTGCTCGTTCCCCGTCGGGCCGGTGGCGGCGTTGGCGGTGGATGACGGGGAACGACGAGGTGGGCTGCCGACGGGCGCCGTCTGGGCGACGCGAGCGGCGTGAGCAGCCCGGCGCTCGGCACGAGACCGATGAGCATCAGCCATGGACATGACAGAAGATCGCACGCGAACATCGGAAGGAAGATTCTGGCGCACCCCTACCTGGCGTGCCAAATGTTGGGTTTCGGGTTCCGGCAGACCCTTGAGGTTCGAACACTGGGGTGCGTGTGGAGATCTCTCCCCTACCGATCTACGTCCGATCCTCTCATGCGAACTAAGATGAAAATGATGAACAACACAAGATACACGAGGTTTATACTGGTTTGGGCCACCGTTGTGGTGTAATATCCTACTCCAGTGTGTGTTGTGGTGGATTGCCACTGGGGCTGATGATGGACAGTACAAGGGAAGAACAGCCTCGCGAGAGGTGTTCTTGAGCTGGTGCGATGAACTGCTAGGGCGAGTTCAGTCGCCTCTCTCTCTCTTTTCTATGGTTCTAACAGATTTCCAGCCGTCGTGGTCTCTCTTCCTTCTGTGGTGGCTAGCTCTATTTATAGAGGCCCTGGGCCTCTCCCCGAATAATTGAGCGGGAAGGGCGCCAACAATTGGCTATTTCGAAGGGGAACATCTAGTACAAGTTATCCTGACCAAAGGTGGTCTTCGGCTGCCAAAAGCACTAGCGATGACGCCGTCTTGGGCTCCACGGTGACCTCCGTCCTGCCGTCCGGCTGGTCTTGGTCTCGTTGCACCGGAATGGTAACCTTTACCTGATGCCTTGGCCTGTGCTTGCCCCCTTTGCACCAAAGGGGAAACAAGGACACTGCGCAGGCCGGCGCCCGCCTGGCGCCCGCCTGGTCTCGATCGTCATGGCTTGCGTCATGGGTTCCTCGCGAGGTACCCTTTCATTGATCTCTCCGCCTCCTCGCGAGCTTGCCTGATGAGGCCACCTCTGAGGAAGCTTCCTATCGTCCGCCCCGCGAGGCTTGGCCCCTCGCGAGGGTCTTGAGCTTGAGCTGATGAAGATGGGCCGCGCTGGGCCCCTGCCCGAGCCACGCCACTGGCCGCAGGCAGGCAAGTCTGGGGACCCCCGTTCCCAGAACGCCGACAGCGAATGTGTGTGATTGTATGCTTATAATACACGTTCTGTAATAGTGAACTGTTTGTGATGGGCCACGCATCATAAACGTAGCACCATAGAATACCGACTCCGATGGCAATGCGAGCACAAACGAGTAGGAGTATTTTATATGCCTCTTGGCTCCCTATCCCCGACGGTTTCTGGGTCGTGTGGGAAGGACCCCCCTATCGCCGTCACTCACTAGGCGATGATTCCAAATGTTGTCGTGGAAAGGGGTTGAAAACCGTTTGTATAGCACCGACGCGTACCAGTGTGGCCATTCACACGGCCGAACCTCCGCGGTGCGAGGATGGTTGTACTTGGGCTTCTTCTTCTCTTCATTCTCCTTTTCTTTATAACGCCGACTTGAAGAGCCTCTTAGCAATCCCCTCATCATTTTCTTTCTCTATTTTTTTGAATTTTTAGTAACTCAAAAGAAAAGTGAACCAAACTCAACAAAAGTAATAGAAACTACTCCTACAAGTGTCTACAGGCTATACCATGCATCAAAACTACTTTGGACCATATAAATTTGACATGCAAGCTCAAGAACAAGATCACCACAGCAGCAAAAATTGGCAATGAATAAAGCACTAGAACAAAAAGTAATTGGACCATTGGAGGAGTCACATACCGAAGAACAATCCCCCAAAATAGCTTCGCAAATGGAGCTTTGTACAAGGAGATCGAAAATGGCAGCAAGATGAGTAAGAACATGGGTTTGAGAAACGAGATGATTTTTCTGGAGGAATACGAAGTGGATGGGTGCTAGAGTAAGTGAGGGGGGCCTACGTGGGACCCACAACGTAGGGGCGCGCCTAGGGGGTAGGGCGCACCCTCCACCCTTGTGGCCCACTCATGCATGTCCAGTGCTAGAAATTCTAAAATATTCTATAAAAATCATATTAAATTTTCAAGGCATTTGGAGAACTTTTATTTTCGGGTCATATTTTATTGCATGGAAAATTCAGAAAATAGACAGATAATACTATTTTTGCTTTATTTATTCTAAATAACAGAAAGTAAAAAGTAGGTACAGAAAGTTGTGCTTTCTAAATTCATCCATCTCATGCACATCAAAAGGAATCCATTAACAAGGTTGAGCAAGTCTTATTAACAAACTTCTTCCGAATGACATGAAACTGGAGAATTTTTGAATAACACTAGGTTACCACAACAGGGATATGCATGTCCCCAACAATAAGAATATCATATTTCCTTTTGGCAGTAGGAATAGGGAATTCAAAACCTCCAATAGTAATAGTTGAAATTTTTCCAATAGAATTGATACTATGAACTTGAGGTTGTTTCTTCGGAAAGTGTACCGTATGCTCATTATACCATTAACATGAAAAGTGACATTGCCCTTGTTGCAATCAATAACAGCCCCTGCAGTATTCAAAAGGGGTCTACCAAGGATGATCGACATACTGTCGTCCATGGGAATATCAAGAATAACAAAGTCTGTTAAGATAGTAATGTTTGCAACCACAACAGGCACATCCTCACAAATACCGATGGGTATAGCAGTTGATTTATCATCCATTTGCAAAGAGATTTCAGTAGGTGTCAACTTATTCAATTCAAGTCTATGATATAAAGAGAAAGGCATAACACTAACACCGACTCCAAGATCACATAAAGAAGTTTTAACATAGTTTATTTTAATGGAGCATGGTGTAGTTGGTATTCCTGGATCTCCAAGTTTCTTTGGTATTCCACCCATAAAAGTATAATTAGCAAGCATGGTGGAAATTTCAGCTTCCGGTATCTTTCTTTTATTAGTAACAATATCTTTCATATACTTAGAATAAGGAGACATTTTGAGAATATCACTCAAACGCATACGCAAAAAGATAGGTCTAATCATTTCAGCAAAGCGCTCAGAATCCTCATCATCCTTTTTCTTGGAAGGTTTAAGAGGAATGGGCATGGGTTTCTGAACCCATGGTTCTCTTTCTTTACCATGTTTCCTAGCAATGAAGTCTCTCTTATCATAACGTTGATTATTAGATTGTGGGTTATCAAGATCAACAACAGGTTCTACCTCGACATCATTATTATTACTAGGTTGAGCATCAACATGAACATCATCATTAACATTAGCACTAGGTTCATATTAATCACCAGATTGTGTCTCAACATTAGAAATAGAAATACATTGGGATTCTTAGGTGTGTCTATAACAGGTTCACTAGAAGCATGCAAAGTCCTATCATTTTCCTTTTCTTATTATTACTAGGACTAGGTGCATCAGTATTAGTTCTCTCAAAATCTTGCGCAATTCTCTTAGGATGGCCCTCAGGATACAAAGGTTCCTGGGTCATTTTACCACCTCTAGGCATAACTCTAATAACATTATCATTGTTCTTACTATTCATGTCATTGATCAAATCATCTTGTGCCTTAAGTACTTGTTCTTCTTGAGTTTTAACCATGGAAGCATGGTTACTAATAAGCTTAAAATCACTAACACTTCTACTCATATAATCACCCAAGTAGTCAAGCATGTAAGCATTACATTTCAATTGTCTACTAATGTAAGCATTGAAATTTTCTTGTTTAACAATAAAATTATCAAACTCATCCAAGCATTGACTAGCAGACTTCTTATGAGGAATATCATATCCATCAAATCTATAGAGAGAATTTACCTCTACTACCTGTGTCGGGTTATAAGACCATGTATTTCTTCAATAGGCGGTAAATTCTTAACATTTTCAGCTTTAATACCTTTTTATTTCAGAGATTTATTTGCCTCTTGCATATCTTCAGGACTGGGAAATAGAATACCCCTGTTCTTCGGATTGGCTAAGGAGTCGGTTCAGGAAGTATCCAATCATTAGCATTACTCAATATATTATTCAATAGCAATTCAGCTTGCTCAACATGTCATTCCCTGAAAACACAACCAACACAACTATCTAGGTGGTCCTAGAAGCATTGGTTAGTCCATTATAAAACATATCAAGCATTTCGTTTTTCTTGAGAGGATGATCAGGCAAAGCATTAAGTAATTGGAGAAGCCTCTCCCAAGCTTGTGGGAGACTCTCTTCTTCAATTTGCACAAAGTTAAATATTTCCTTTAAAGCAACTTGTTTCTTATGAGCAGGGAAATATTTTCAGAGAAGTAGTAAATCATATCCTGGGGACTGCGCACACAACTAGGAGCAAGATAATTAAACCATAACTTAGCATCACCCTTTAATGAGAAAGGAAACAACTTAAGAATATATTAATAGCAATTTTTTCCTCATGAGCAAATAGGGTGGATATATCATTCAATTTAGTAAGATGTGCCACAACAGTTACAGATTCATAACCATAGTAAGGATTAGATTCAACCAAAGTAATTAACTCAGGATCGACAGAGAATTCATAATCCTTATCAGTAACAAAGATAGGTGAAGTAGCAAACTTAGGATCTTATTGCATTCTAGCATTCAAAGACGTTTCTTTCCACTTGCATAATAATTTCTTAAGTCCCTAGCTACCTCTCCATCCATAACATAACCCTCACACATAATAAGAAGTTCATATCTAGGAGAGCTAGTCTTATCAGGTGTTTCAAAGTTTTCAGTTTCAATAATTTCATCAGTTTCAGAAATATCATCACTAATGCGCGTCGGTCCTAAACAAACGGTTTTAACCCCTTTCTGCGATGGCATTTGTAACCGTCTCCAAGTGAGTGTGGGCGATAGGGGGTTCCTTCCCATACGACCCATAAATCGTCGGCGATAGGCCCTCCTGGGACACAAGCTGGGGCCGTGTGCGATCGGGCGAGGCATCGAAACCCAATCATTTCCGTAGGTATGTACATCCCACACGGTAATCCAAGAAAATCATTTCCGTAGGTATGTACATCCCACATGGTGAATCCCAGAAAAACATTTCCATTCGTATGTATATCACACACCGTCAATCCAAGGAATACGTTTTCGATCTTATGTACATCCCACACAGTCAATCCAGGGAAAAAGTTTCCATTCGTACGTACATCCCACATAGTTTTATTTGTAGGCTCGTGTGTGAAAGGTGTAACTATCACACACGGTCTGCCTTGGTTAACTGTTTGCTTTTATCAACTATATCACACACGATTTTATGAAGAAAACTGTGTGGCATTGGGCTATCCATCGCAAGCGCTTTTACTGCTAGAACCGTTTGCAAAGGTCCATGACACATTTAGCAGGTTTATTAGTTTACAATTAATAATTCCAGTATTAGTAAATTCACATTTCATATCGGACAGCTGTTTCCCAATTTCATATCAGGCACAAAAATATATTATAACATCACAGTACGGTAGCTACATGAAAACAACACGGTACAACATATAGCTAGTTCAACTTCATAAGAACAATATATTCATTTCCCTAATCGAGATCATCCAGGCTCGTCTTATCCACCTCTACTTTCAGTTCAGTAAGAACCTGTTTTGCACGGGCCAACTGGGAAAGTGCCTCCTCCTTCGCCAACACCATCTTAGCAAAGTCCGATTTAAAGAATCTGAGCTCATTCTCCACCTTCAACTTTTTATCCCGCATCTTCAAATATTCTTCGGCGTTGACAACAGTTTCTCTAAGCCTATGTCTGTTCTCTTCCTCATACATGCTCTAGAGCTTCGCTAGGCACATCTTCAAAGACTGTGGCCACTCTTGATCAACCCACTCCAAGTAAAAAAAACTTTTGTTCATCCTATAATATTTAAAACTAGGTCAGTAACAATTGTAGGGGAAATGGGATTATAGCAACATAGAAAATCACCAATGCTTATTTTGAAAAACTGAAGAAACATGTTAATTATGACATATCTTCTCAAAAAGATCAATGTGCAAATGAAATAATTGGTACTGAGACAACAACCAAATTTTGGAACATCAGGTGCTATAATTAACTACAACGACGCTACAAGTTCTTACTCATGTACAATAAATAAAAAATTGAACATTTTATGAGGAAGGTAAATATAACTGCAACAGCATAGCGACAGTGTTTGGACGACATCAAATTGATACTAACAGGTGTGTACATGCACAATTTTAGTAACATAGAACTAATAGCACTAAGGCCGTCCACTATGTATGCCAAAACTGGGGTAAAGACAACTGTTGCTACATCTCGCATCGGTGCCCTGCAATGGTGAGCCGATGCAGCGAAAAAAAGGACCCGGACTCCGGAGCACATAGTTGCTCTGATGCCCAGTTCCTTCATGCCATAAAGATTTAGTATTTTACTGCGTGGTTGCTCGGATGTGTGGACCAAAGTTGGCTGCACAAACTGCTGAAGCGGTGCCAAATAATTTTCTAATGGCACCGCTGATGAGATGGCAACAATTTAAGATACTAGGTACAAACTGTGACACTGTCTTAGGATGTGTTTGCTTGAAGGTGTGGTATGAATGGGTTGGGACCATGACAGTGTCTAAATCACATCTAACAAATGATTTGTAACAATGAAAGAGGGTCTAACCTTCTCTACACATTCCAGAAACTTCCTCCCACTGTCCATAGAATCAAACACAACTAGCTTCACGCATGGAGATTGATGGTGACAACGAGCAGATAGATCTTCAGCCACCCCTCTCCATTCGTTGCCACTGATGGTCCTAGGGAGCTACAAGAGGAAGAAATGACTCAAATTGACCACCAGGTAAAAATCATTCATTCCAAGTCATAGCCCGAGAGAGAGAAGAGAGGCATACCCGGGTGGTGAAGGATCGTCGCCGGAGGAGGAACTGCTGGAGAGGTCTTTGCAGAAGACCATGGTGACCCCGGCGGTAGGATGTGAGACAGCGAGAGCGAGGAAGCGGCTATAGCTTAGGAAGGAAGGAAGGAGGAAATAGGGGAAATGTGACTTGTGTTCGGGGAGAAAAGGGGGTGGGGAAGGGGGCGGGGATAGATATTTTGGTGGTAGGCCAGACTTTTGGAAATGTGGAGGGAAACTTTGCGCGCAATGCCATTGGACCTTTCACTTTGAACGATTGTGTGCATTGCAAACGATTCTACTGCTTTACGCGCATGGGATGAGTTTGATAATTCAAATTTTGGTGGAAATTCCCCCAGGTACGTCATTGCATAATTTAACATCGCTTGCTAATTTGGGCACACAAAAGAGCGTACAGCAAAAAGACCACACTTACTGAATCGAGCAATTTCAGTAATTAAACAGAGCCAATTAACCTAAACATTGCTCTAACAAAATACCAACATTAAAAACAAAGCCTAAGTACGCATAATTTTAACAAATCGCCGCCGCCCCAGCCTATGCATCGCCGGTATGAGATGAGACGTCGATGACCTGTGCTCGCGACATGCCGCCGTTGGTGGACTCTGTGTCCCCCCTGCTAAATTCGACCACGTCCTCGTCCTCGTCGCCACCCTCAAGGTTGTAGTACTCGTAGTAGTGGCTGCGCCAGAGCTCGCTTTGGTACTCCACCGCCGATTCCTCAACGAACAGACTCTTCTCTACCTCGACCTCGGCCACGCGCAACTCCTCCTCCCGGCGCTCCTCGATCTCCACCGCCTCTTGCATCTCCAGCTCTCGCTCAGCGACCTCATGAGGAACCAGGTGCTCCATGACCACCGCCGCCTTTTCAGACGTGGGTTGCATGCTAGAGTTTGAGGTGGCCTGGAATATCTTGTCGTGTGCATCCTCGATCTTGGCATGGATGGCCTTGACCCGGGCCAGGGCGACATCGGTGGCACGGACGGCAGCTCGAGCGCTCTTGGCGTTTACAACCGTCGTGGTAGCAGCTGCTGCAGCCGTCTCGGCTGCTGCAGCTGCCCTGTCGGCTGTCGTAGAAGCCCTCTCGGCGGAAGCGGACGCGCTCAATGCAGATGCGGTGACACTCTCGGCGTAGGAGGTTGCGCTCTTGGCGCAGGCAGCGGCGCTCGGGGGGACGCGGCCATCGTACGGGCCTTCACGAAGCGTTTCTACGGCGTCACGTTTGCAAGAAGGGGGTGCGGGAATGGGGGTCGGGATTCGTGGATTCGGGGGTTGCCGGCACTGGAGCAGACGAGCCGGCGAAGCTTAAGGAGGGAGACTTAAATAGACCCAGATATTTTCATCACAAACGGTCCCTAGAAAACAATTGTGTGTGATGTTGTAGATATTTTATATTAGCTGTGAAAGACGAATTTGGAGTAAAGTGGCAACGGATGGTTTTTTAAATGTACGAGAAATTTTTGTAGTACTAATACAACTGTCATGTCAAATTTTGGAAATTTTCAGGGGTCATTTGACCTTTTAAGACATTTAAGTGATTTTCTGGCCATTTAACGACTGTAATTGAAATTTGAACTACATGTACATGCAACAGCTAACCATAACGGTTTGAAAACTCATATTTTGTGTACTTGTGTGCGATTTGATTCCATGTGCAGTAAATTGGAAGGAATTTTCAAACATATTGGTCTAACGGCTATGACACAATTAAGCATGGAGTGACATGGCATTTTAATTCCAAAAAAAATAAAAATGATCAGAAAAACATGAAACCTTGGTTGATGTAATGTCATGTCAACAAGATGATGTGGAAAAAAATTTGGCATGTTTGACGAAAGTTTGGACACACACCCCTCACAAACCGGAGCAACTCACTAGAAGGCTCGTGGTTTCGAGAGGGAACAATGCATGTTTGATGACGAACGGGAGATAGCTTCCTCTTACGGTCTTCAATTTTTTTTCTACGTCTAACATGCACTACTACAACTGTAATGTGAATTTTTTGAAAATTCTAAGGGTTATTTGACCTTTTAAAGACATTTAAGTGAATTTCTATCCATTTAATGACTGTAATTCAAATTTGAACTACATCTACATGCAACGCCTAACCAAAACGGTTTGAAAAATCATATATGTGTACTTGTGTGCGAGTTAATTCCTTGTGCAGTAAATTAGAAGTTATTTTCAAACATATTGGTCTCACGACATGGACACATGCATACGTATGCATGGAGTGCCATGGCATTTTTCCAAAAAATAAAAAAAATGATCAAAAAAACATGAAACCTTGGTTGAAGTAATGGCATGCCACCAAGATGATGTGGTAAATAAATTGGCATGTTTGACGAAAGTTTGGACACACACCCCTCACAAACCGGAGCAACTCACTAGAAGGCTCGTGGTTTCGAGAGGGAACAATGCATGTTTGATGACGAACGGGAGATAGCTTCCTCTTACGGCCTTCAATTTTTTTTCTACGTCTAATGTGCACTACTACAAGTGTAATGTGAAATTTTTGAATATTCGAGGGGTCATTTGACCTTTTAAAGACATTTAAGTGATTTTCTAGCCATTTAATGACTGTAATTCAAATTTGAACTACATCTACATGCAATGCCTAACCAAAACGGTCTGCAGAATCATATTTGTGTACTTGTATGCGAGTTAATTCCATGTGCAGTAAATTAGAAGTAATTTCCAAACATATTGGTCTCACGACATGGACACATGCATACGTATGCAAGGAGTGACATGGCATTTTAATTCCAAAAAATAAAAAAAAATGATCAGAAAAACATGAAACCTTAGTTGATGTAATGTCATGCCACCAAGATGATGTGGTAAAGAAATTGGCATGTTCGATGAAAGTTTGGACACGCACCTCTCACAACCCGGAGTAACACACTAGAAGGCTCGTGGTTCCGAGAGGGAACAATGCATGTTTGATGACGAACGGCAGATAGCTTCCTCTTCGGCCTTCAATTTTTTCTATGTCTAATGTGCACTACTACAACTGTAATGTGAAATTTTTGAATATTCTAGGGGTCAATTGACCTTTCAGAGACATTTAAGTGATTTTCTAACCATTTAATGACCGTAATTCAAATTTGAACTACATCTACATGCAACGCCTAACCAAAACGGTTTGAAAAATCATATTTGTGTACTTGTGTGCGAGTTAATTCCTTGTGAAGTAAATTAGAAGGAATTTTCAAACATATTGGTCTCACGACATGGACACATGCATACGTATGCATGGAGTGACATGGCATTTTAATCCCAAAAAATTAAAAAATGATCAGAAAAACATGAAACCTTGCTTGATTTAATATCATGCCACCAAGATGATGTGGTAAAAAAATTGGCCCGTTTGACGAAAGTTTGGACACACACCCCTCACAAACTGGAGCAACTCACTAGAAGGTTCATGATTCTGAGAGGGAACAATGCATGTTTGATGACGAACGGGAGATAGCTTCCTCTTACAGCCTTCAAAAAAATTCTACGTTTAACGTGCACTAATACAACTGCCATGTGAAAATTTGGAAAATTTTAGGGGTCATTTGACCTTTTAAAGACATTTAAGTGATTTTCTAACCATTTAATGACCGTACTTCAAATTTGAACTACATCTACATGCAACGCCTAACCATAACGATTGGAAAAATCATATTTTGTGTTCAGACGATGTAAATATCTGGTGTTCAAAAAATAAAATGTAAAGATCTGGCAAGACAACCGACCCCCACACGATTTGCACTCTATCTCGCGGCACGAGTTTTGGTAGGTGAGTGGCGGGGATCATTAATCAGACATGGTTCTGCATTGGTAACCGTCAGCTATTATGTTCACACACGGATTTTTGCTATTATGTTCACACATGGATTTTGCTGCGGGAATCGTGTGTAATTCAAACTACAGTACTTGTAAATTCCGGCGACCGGCATGTGTACTATCTCCGTTGATCTAGATTCCGGCCGCCAATAAATACTACCTTGCTCACGTCATCCCGCCTGCATTCTCATCTACATCATCCCCTCGCTCACCCCTCTCTCCCTCTCTCTCAAATTTCTGCCATGGCGCCGCCAGTCTGCCCACCTGCCGACGAAGAGTCGCCACCCCCCAAGGAAGCTCACTCGATTAGCAGCGACGAGGACCCCTACGCGTCTCCTGACGAGGTTGCGCTGGACCCCCATCTTTGGATTGGTTTTGGGGCCAGTATAATCTTTGTCTGTGGAAGTCGCTGCCGCCGGCTGAGAAAGCCAGGCAAGTGGCGTTCAACAAGGAGATAGCGGAGGAGGAAGCCAGGTACTAGGTGATATGTCCATTTTGCATCATGCTTTTATATTGATATTTATTGCATTATGGGCTGTTATTACACATTATGTCACAATACTTATGTCTATTCTCTCTTATTTTACAAGGTTTACATGAAGAGGGAGAATGCCGACAGCTGGAATTCTGGGCTGGAAAAGGAGCAAATATTAGAGACCTATTCTGCACAACTCCAAAAGTCCTGAAACTTCACGGGAGCACGTTTCAGAATATATAAAAATATTGGGTGAAGGAAGTACCAGAGGGGGCCACCCACCATACAAGAGGGTGGGGGCGCGCCCTACCCCCTGGGCGCACCACCTGCCTCGTGGGCCCCCTGGCAGCCCTCTGATGCCCATCTTTGGCTATATGGAGTCTTTCTTCCTGGAAAAAAACATAAGGAAGCTCACGGGATGAAACTTCGCCGCTACGAGGCGGAACCAATCTAGGGCTCCGGCGGAGTTGTTCTGCCGGGGAAACTTCCCTCGGGGAGGGGGAAATCATCACCATCGTCATCACCAACGATCCTCTCATCGGGAGGGGGTCAATCTCCGTCAACATGTTCACCGACACGATCACATCTCAAACCCTAGTTCATCTCTTGTATCCAATCTTTGTCCCAAAGCCTCAGTTTGGTACCTGTGGGTTGCTAGTAGTATTGATTACTCCTTGTAATTGATGCTAGTTGGTTTATTCAGTGGAAGATCATATGTTTAGATCCTTTATGCATATTAATACCCCTCTGATTATGAACATGAATATTATTTGTGAGTAGTTACATTTGTTCCTGAGGACATGGGAGAAGTCTTGCTATAAGTAGTCATGTGAATTTGGTATTCATTCGATATTTTAATGAGATGTAAGTTGTCTTTACTCCAGCGGTGTCATGTGAACGTCGAATACATGACACTTCACCATTATTTGGGCCTAGAGGAAGGCATTGGGGAGTAATAAGTAGATGATGGTTTGCTAGAGTGACAGAAGCAAACCCTAGTTTATGAGTTGCTTCGTAAGGGGCTGATTTGGATCCATATGTTTCATGCTATGGTAAGGTTTACCTTAATACTTCTTTTGTAGTTGCGGATGCTTGCAAGAGGGGTTAATCATAAGTGGGATGCTTGTCCAAGGAAGGGCAGCACCCAAGCACCAGTCCACCCACATATCAAATTATCAAAGTACCGAACGCGAATCATATGAACATGATGAAAACTAGCTTGACGATAATTTCCATGTGTCCTCGGGAGCGCTTTCCTTTATATAAGAGTTTGTCCAGGCTTGTTATTTGCTACAAAAAGTATTGGGCCATCTTGCTGCACCTTATTTACTTTTATTACTTGTTACTCATTACAAATTACCTTATCACAAAACTATCTGTTGCCGATAATTTCACCAGGCGGCCTGTGGAGCCCGTGATGCCGCCTGGAAAAAGAAGGCGGTGGAGCTTTGGGGGAGGGCACATCGTCATGCCGAGGAGGTGTACGGAGACGGGTACTTCGCGAGGAAGGTCATAGGCATTGTGCGCCTCGTCGCTGCGTGGAGGTGGGCCGATAAGCTCCAGCGTGCCACCGACGAGGAGCTCCGGTGGGCGCCCAACGAAATGGCAAGATCAGTCGCGCGCGTCCGCTAGCAAGAGGCAGATTGGTACATCAAGCGTTGCGAGGCAGGGGAGGCGGAGTACTACCTCCGCACTGGGAAGACGCCCCGCACCAGGGAGCCGTTGGTGAGGGGCTGCCGGAATATTGGCCCCAAGAGGAATTATTAGTTTTAGTATTGTTCGTTTTCAATTTTATGCATTATACCTAGTAGTTAAGTATCATCAGGTATATGTGATGATATTATATATATACACATTCTGTGATGAACTAGTGAACAATTAATATATATATATTATGAATTCCATTTTCTATCTGTTTTTGTATACTAATTTGAATCTAGCTGTTATCATCCACATATACAGAATGGAAAGCGTATATATAAACACATTGAAACAGAACATATAAGAATGGAAAATAGAGTACACACATTGAAACAAAGCAATAAACAGAACAATACTATGATTGTTGTGAATACATAGCTATCCACATTGAAACGACTTTTCAAAATAAAACGCGTCCATGAGACCATGACCAGTAGCCCTTGCCTACGGTAGCTCTTGGCTCTGCCTGAACTCATGTAGGTGTTCGTCCAAGCGGTCGACACGCTCGCGGTACATCTAGAGCACGATCTCGAGCTCCAAGTTGGCTATTTCGTCGGAGATCACTAGCTTGAGGATGCAACAGCCATGTTCCTCTACTGCGCCCAGGTGGACACCTGGGCCAAGGAGTCGGTCGAGCCTACAGACCAGCGTGTTGGCATCCAGCGGGCCGTGGACAAGGCGAACGGTGGCACCCATGCGAAAGGTGCGGCGGGCGTTCGGTGCAAGTACGGCGCGGCCGACCTCTGGTGCAAGTACGACGCTGAGTGCCTCTGCCCACACCTAGTGAGGTATGGGGGTACTAACCGGACATGTACCCAGCTGCGACGCCGTGTCGACGGCAGGCAAGCGCCGATGGATCCGCTCTTGATGTGCGGCGCACCGCACCTCTCGCTCTGCGGTGCTCCAACGGTCTCGCCGTGCGGCGAGCCGCAGCCTATCGGCGCGGACGCGCCTATCTTCCTCTGCGACGCGCCATCGATTATATGTTGTGCGGCGAGATACAGCTTGTCGGTGCTGACATGCCTATCTTGATCCGTGGCGCTCAAGCGCCATGCGCCAAAGGTCTGCTCAACCCTGGCGATGACGCGCATCACGGCGTCATCCATCGCGTTGCCGGGAAGCGCCTCGGCCTCGACGGGCCGTGGCGCCTGCTCGTTTTCCTTGTCAATGAGGTTGATAGCATAGGCGGCGCTTTGGTGGGTTGGCATGCTTGGAAAAGGTGGATGTGCTACAGGCTGCACTTGTCGCCTCCGTGCGTCGCGCGCCGCCTATGCACAATATCGTTGGGTGGCGGGAAACAGGTGAGGAAATGGCGGGAAACGGTGGTGTGTTCATAAAACATCATCAAATAATGGAAACTTAGCATAGAAGGAACATCGAGCTAGCACAAGAAGGAGATGATGATCAGATGAACACGGACCACACTAGGGAACCGTTTATGTTATTATCGGTATTCGCACACATTTCTGATTACAGGCCTGTTTGCCGCGTATCACACACATCTTTTTATATTGAACCATTTCTATTCTCTTGTCTCAACGCAAACAGTTCATCCGAGTGAACCGCATGTCGTATATCGCACACACCTTCATCTGGCTGCCCGTTTCTTTTGTGTTGCCTAATCACAAACAGTTCATCCGAGTGAGCCGTATGATGTATATCGCACACACCTTCCTCTGGCTGCCCGTTGCTTTTGTTCCTCCTCATGCAAACAGTTAATTGAGTTGAACCGTATGCCATGTATCGCACACGCAACTAAAATCTGAACTATGTTTGATGCATCCTCCATCGCAAATGTTTTACACCTTTTTGACGGTTTTTTTACATTACCGTTTGCGATTATGGCATCGCACACAGTTTTGTCGAAGGGTCTCTGATCACAGTGTCGCATTAGCAGCAACCTGCAGTAGTGCATCATCTTCAGCAAAATCAATAGTTCTAACTCTAGCAAGATGTTCATCAAGTAATTCACCTAGTGGCACAGTTTTATCAAGCAAAGTAGTAGCATCATTCATAGCAGAAGTAGCATCATCAACAACATGTGACATATCGGAATCAATAGCAGGTGTAGGTGTCGCAAGCTTACTGAAAACAGAAGGTGAATCAAGTGCAGAGCTAGATGGCAGTTCCTTATGTCCCCTCGTAGTAGAGGGGAAAATCTTGGTTCTAGTTTCTTTCAAATTCCTCATACTGATCAACAGATATAAATCCCAAGTGACTTAGAGAATAGAGCTATGCTCCCCGGCAACGGCACCGGGAAAAGGTCTTGATAACCCACAAGTATAGGGGATTGCAACAGTTTTCGAGGGTAGAGTATTCAGCCCAAATTTATTGATTCGACACAAGGGGAACCAAAGAATATTCTCAAGTATTAGCAGTTGAGTTGTCAATTTAACCACACCTGAAAGGCTTAATATCTACAGCAAAGTATTTAGTAGCAAAGTAGTATGGAAGTAACGGTAACAGTGGCAAAAGTAACAGTAGAAGTTTTGTAACAATTGTAACAATGGCAACGGAGAAGTAACTTAGCAAAGATCAATATGAAACGAACATGTAGGCAATGGATTGGAGATGGATAATTAGGTCGGATGGCATTCATCATGCAATAGTTATAACCTAGGGTGACATAGAACTAGCTCCAATTCATCAATATAATGTAGGCATGCATTCCAAATATAGTCATACATACTTATGGAAAAGAACTTGCATGACATATTGTGTCCTACCCTCCCGTGGCAGTGGGGTCCTAATGGAAACTCATGGATATTAAGGCCTCCTTTTAATAGAGAACCGAACCAAAGCATTAGCATTTAGTGAATACATGAAGTCCTCAAACTACGGTAATCATCGGAAAGAATCCCAATTATTGTCGCCTTGGGGTATGCAAATCATAACTCGTAATAGGTGTCTGCAACTTCCAAGATAGGATCAAGAGCACAAATATATTCATGAAAACATAATAGGTTCAGATCTGAAATCATGGCACTCGGGCCCGAGTGACAAGCATTAAGCATATCAAAGTCATAGAAACATTAATCTCAGAACATAGTGGATACTGGGGATCAAACCCTAACAAAACTAACTCGATTACATGATAAATCTCATCCAACCCATCACCGTCTAGCAAGCCTACAATGGAATTACTCACGCACGGTGGTGAGTATCATGAAATTGGTGATGGAGGAAGGTTGGTGATGATGATGGCGACGGATTCCCTCTTCGGAGCCCCGAACGGACTCCAGATCTGCCCTCTCGATGAAGAACAGGAGGTGGCGGCGGCTCCATATCGTAAAACGTGATGAATCCTTCTCTCTGATTTATTTCTCCCCGAACGTGAATATATGGAGCTGGAGTTGAGGTCGGTGGAGGTCCAGGGGACCCACAAGGCAGGGGGGGCGCCCTAGGGGGCGCCCTCCACCCTTGTGGGCAGCCGATGGGTCCTCTCTGGTTGATTCTTTCGCTAGTATTTTTTATTATTCCAAAAATATTCTCCGTAAAGTTGCAGGTCATTCCAAGAACTTTTATTTCTACACAAAAATAACACCAAGGCAATTCTGCTAAAAACAACGTCCGGGTTAGTTCCATTCAAATCATGCAAATTAGAGTCCAAAACAAGGGCAAAAGAGTTTGGAAAAGTAGATACCATGGCGACGTATCATGCCGAAAGCTCGTAAACTCGCAAAGGTCTCAGCAAGGTCAGTTAGGAGGTCGAAACCTTTCCTGTACTTAACCACAATGTCATCCATATACACTTCTACGTTCCAACTGATTTGCTTCCATAAACACTTCTGGATCATACTCTGGAATGTTGCCCTAGCATTTTTCAACCCGAATGGCATCGTGATATAGAAAAAACACCCGAATAAGGTGATGAACGCTGTTTTTATTTCATGAGGGCCATACAATCGGATCTGGTGGTATCGGAGTATGCATCCAGAAATGATAACCACTCACATCCAGTAGTAGAATCTACTATCTGATACATGCGAGGGAGAGGAAAATGCTCTTTCAGGCAGGACCGATTGATGTGCTTAAAATCTACGCACATTCTAAGAGACTTATCTTTCTTTGGCACCATGACGACGTTGGCGAGCCACCCAGAGTGGTACACCTCTCGGATGAATTCGGCGGCTAAGAGCCGCGCTATCTCCTCGCCAATCGCCTTGTGCTTCTCGGTCGAAGATCGCCGAAGATACTCTTTGACAGGCTTCGACACTGAATTGACACGAAGTCTATGCTCGGCCAGTTCCCTGGGAACACCCGGCATGTCAGAAGTCTTCCATGCAAAGATGTCCCAGTTCTCATGGTGGAACTAGACGAGCATGACTTCCTATTTGTAGTCCAGGGTGTGGAGATGTTGTTTGGGGAAGCGTTCGGGTCGTGAGGGTGGATGTGCACAGGCTTCGTATTTCCTGCTAACTGGAAAGCGGATTCCATAGTCAGCTACTTGGACTTCAAAAGTTTGCTTGGATTTGTTGCCTTCTTGTACTTGTCTAGCTAGGCCATCGTCATCTGCTCATCAGCAATCTGGGAGCCCTTCTGGAGGCACTCTTCGGCTAACTTCCTGCTACCTCGTGAGCACTGCGTTGGTTTTCCCTTGAAGAGGAAAGGGTGACGCAGTAAAGCAGCGTAAGTATTTCCCTTAGTTTTTGAGAACCAAGGTATCAATCTAATAGGAGACCACGCGTGAGTCACCTCGTACCTACACAAACAAATAAGAACCTTGCAGCCAACATGATAAAGGGGTTGTCAATCCCTTCAGGGCCACTTGCAAGAGTGAGATCTGATACAGATAATAATAATAATAATAATAAGATAAATATTTTTGGTATTTTTATGATATAGATTGAAAGTAAAGATTGCAAAATAAAATAGATTGGAAACTTGCATGATGGAGAGTAGACCCGGGGGCCATAGGTTTCCCTAGTGGCTTCTCTCAAGATAGCATAAGTATTATGGTGGGTGAACAAATTACTATCGAGCAACTGATAGAAAAGCAAATAATTATGAGAATATCTAGGCATGAGCATGTATATAGGCATCACTTCCACGACAAGTAGACCGACTCCTGCCTGCATCTACTACTATTACTCCAAACATCGACCGCTATCTAGCATGCATCTAGAGTATTAAGTTCATAAGAACAGAGTAACGCCTTAAGCAAGATGACATGATGTAGAGGGATAAACTCATGCAATATGATATAAACCCCATCTTGTTATCCTCGATGGCAACAATACAATACATGTCGTTTCCCCTACTGTAACTAGGAGCAAGCACCGCAAGATTGAACCCAAAGCTAAGCACATCTCCCGTTGCAAGAAAGATCAATCTAGTAGGCCAAACCAAACTGGTAATTCGAAGAGACTTGCAAAGATAAACCAATCATACATAAAAGAATTCAAAGAAGAATCAAATCTTGTTCACAGATAATCTGGATCATAAACCCACAATTCAACGGATATCGACAAACACACCGCAAAACAAGATTACATCGAATAGATCTCCAAGAGAATCGAGGAGAACTTTGTATTGAGATCCAAAGAGAGAGAAGAAGCCATCTAGCTACTATCTATGGACCCGAATGTCTGAAGTAAACTACTCACACATCACCGGAGAGGCCATGGAGTTGATGTAGAGGCCCTCTGTGATCAATGCCCCCTCCGGCGGAGCTCTGTAAACGGCCCCAAGATGGGATCTCTCGGGTACAGAAGGTTGCGGCGGTGGAATTAGGTTTTCGTGGTGCTCCTGGATGTTTGGGGGGTATATGGATATATATAGGAGGAAGCAGTACGTCGGTGGAGCAACGAGGGGCCCACGAGGGTGGAGGGCGCGCCCCCTACCTCGTGGCCGCCTTGTTGATTGCTTGACGTCCACTCCAAGTCTCCTGGATCATGTTTGTTCCGAAAATAACGCTCCCGAAGGTTTCATTCGTTTTGGACTCTTTGATATTCCTTTTCGGCGAAACTCTAAAATAGGAAAAAACAATTTGGGTTGGGCCTCCGGTTAATAGGTTAGTCCCAAAAATAGTATAAAAGTGTAAAAATAAGCCCATTAACATCCAAAATAGATAATATAATAGCATGCTGCAATCAAAAAATTTAGATACATTGGAGACGTATCAAGCATCCCCAGGCTTAATTCCTGCTCGACCTCGAGTAGGTAAATGATAAAAACAAAAAATTTGATGTGGAATGCTTCCTAACATATTTCTCAATGTAATTTTTCTTTATTGTGGCATGAATGTTCAGATCCTAAAGATTCAAGATAAAGGTTTAATATTGACATAGAAATAATAATACTTCAAGCATACTAACTAAGCAATCATGTCTTCTCAAAATAACATGGCCGAAGAAAGTTATCCCTACAAAATCATATTGTCTGGCTATGCTCTATCTTCATCACACAAAATATTAAATCATGCACAACCCCGATGACAAGCCAAGCAATTGTTTCATACTTTTGATGTTCTCAAACTTTTTCAATCTTCACACAATATATGAGCATGAGCCATGGATATAGCACTATGGTGGAATAGAATGGTTGTTGTGAGAAGACGAAAAGGGGAAGATAGTCTCACATCAACTAGGCGTATCAACGGGCTATGGAGATGCCCATCAATAGATATCAATGTGAGTGAGTAGGGATTGCCATGCAACGGATGCACTAGAGCTATAAGTGTATGAAAGCTCAACAAAAGAACTAATTGGGTGTGCATCCAACTTGCTTGCCCATGAAGACCTATGGCAATTTTGAGGAAGCCCATCATTGGAATATACAAGCCAAGTTCTATAATGTAAAATTCCCACTAGTATATAAAAGTGATAACATAGGAGACTCTCTATCATGAAGATCATGGTGCTGCTTTGAAGCACAAGTGTGGAAAAAGGATAGTAACATTGTCCCTTCTCTTTATTTCTCTCATTTTTTATTTGGGCCTTCTTTTTTATTTTTTTATTTTTGGCCTCTTTTTTATTTTTTATTATTTTTCATCCCGAGTCTCATCCCGACTTGTGGGGGAATCATAGTCTCCATCATCCTTTCGTCACTGGGACAATGCTCTAATAATGATGATCATCACACTTTAATTTACTTACAACTCAAGAATTACAACTCAATACTTAGAACAAAATATGACTCTATGTGAATGCCTCCGGCAGTGTACCGGGATGTGCAATGATGCATGAGTGACATGTATGAAGAATTATGAATGGTGGCTTTGCCACAAAAACGATGTCAACTACATGATCATGCAAGCAATATGACAATGATGAAGCGTGTCATAATAACGGAACAGTGGAAAGTTGCATGGCAATATATCTCGGAATGGCTATGGAAATGCCATAATAGGTAGGTATGGTGGTTGTTTTGAGGAAGGTATATGGTGGGTTCATGGTACCAGTGAAAGTTGCGCGATACTAGAGAGGCTAGCAATGGTGGAAGGGTGAGAGTGCGTATAATCCATGGACTAAACATTAGTCATAAAGAACTCATATACTTATTGCAAAAATCTATTAGTTATCGAAACAAAGTATTACGCGCATGCTCCAAGGGGGATAGATTGGTAGTAAAAGACCATCGCTCGTCCCCGACTGCCACTCATAAGGAAGACAATAAATAAATAAATCATGCTCCGACTTCATCACATGACGGTTCACCATACGTGCATGCTATGGGAATCACAAACTTCAACACAAGTATTTCTCAAACTCACAACTACTCAACTAGCATGACTCTAATATCACCATCTCCATATCTCAAAACAATTATCAAGTATCAAACTTCTCATAGTATTCAATGCACTTCTATGAAAGTTTTTATATCATTCCTAAAAGAAAATGTCCATGTTGTTCTAAAGGACTCTCAAAATAATATAAAGGAAGCATGAGAGATCAATTATTTCTATAAAATAAAACCACCGCCGTGCTCTAAAAGATACTCCCTCCGTTCGGAATTACTTGTCGCAGAAATGGATGTATCTAGACATATTTTAGTTCTAGATACATCCATTTTCGAGACAAGTAATTCCGAACGGAGGGAGTATAAGTGAAGAACTAGAGCAAAAACTATATAGCTCAAAAGATATAAGTGAAGCACGTAGAGTATTCTAATAAATTCTAATTCCTGTGTGTCTCTCTCAAAAGGTGTGTACAGAAAGGATGATTGTGGTAAACTAAAAAGAAAAGACTCAATTCATACAAGACGCTCCAAGCAAAACACATATCATGTGGTGAATAAAAAATTAGCTCCAAGTAAAGTTACCGATAGACGAAGACAAAAGAGGGGATGCCTTCCGGGGCATCCCCAAGCTTAGGCTTTTTGGTGTCCTTGAATTTTACCTTGGGGTGCCATGGGCATCCCCAAGCTTAGGCTCTTGCCACTCCTTGTTCCATAATCCATCAAATCTTTACCCAAAACTTGAAAACTTCACAACACAAAACTCAAAATAGAAAATCTCGTGAGCTCCGTTAGCGAAAGAAAACAAAACACCACTTCAAGATACTGTAATGAACTCATTATTGATTTATATTGGTGTTAAACCTACTGTATTCCAACTTCTGTATGGTTTATAAACTCTTTTACTAGCCATAGATTCATCAAAATAAGCAAACAACACACGAAAAACAGAATCTGTCAAAAACAGAACAGTCTGTAGTAATCTGTAGCTAACGCAAACTTCTGGAACCCCAAAAATTCTAAAATAAATTTCTGGACGTGAGGAATTTATCTATTAATCATATTAAAAAAGAATTATCTAAATATCACTTTCTAAATAAAAATTGCAGCAATTCTCGTGAGCGCTAAAGTTTCTGTTTTTTACAGCAAGATCAAAAAGACTTTCCCCAAGTCTTCCCAACGGTTCTACTTGGCACAAACACTAGTTAAACACAAAAAACACAACCAAAACAGAGGATAGATAAATTATTTATTACTAAACAGGATCAAAAATCAAGGAATGAAAATAAAATTGGGTTGCCTCCCAACAAGCGCTATCGTTTAACGCCCCTAACTAGGCATACAAGCGAAGATAGATCTAGGTATTGCCATCTTTGGTAGGCAATCCATAAGTGGCTCTCGTAATAGATTCATATGGTAATTTAAATTTATTTGTAGGGAAGTGTTCCATGCCTTTCCTTAATGGAAATTGGAATTTAATATTCCCTTCCTTTATATCAATAATTGCACCAATCGTTCTAAGGAAAGGTCTACCAAGAATAATAGGACATGAAGGATTGCAATCTATATCAAGAACAATGAAATCTACGGGCACATAGTTCCTATTTGCAACAATGAGAACATCATTAATTCTTCCCATAGGTTTATTAATGGTGGAACCCGCAAGATTCAAGTTTAAAGAACAATCATCAAAATCACGGAAACCTAGCAAATCACACAAAGTTTTTGGAATCATGGAAACACTAGCACCCAAATCACACAAAGCATAAAACTCATGATCTTTAATTTTTATTTTTATAGTAGGTTCCCACTCATCATAAAGTTTTCTAGGGATAGAAACTTCCAACACAAGTTTTTCTTCATAAGATTGCATCAAAGCATCAACGATATGTTTAGTAAAAGCTTTATTTTGATTGTAAGCATGAGGAGAATTTAGCACGGATTGCAACAAGGAAATACAATCTATCAAAGAGAAATTATCATAATTAAATTCCTTGAAATCCAAGATAGTGGGTTCATTGCTATTTAAAGTTTTAACCTCTTCAATCCCACTTTTATCAATTTTTGCATCAAGATCTAAAAACTCCAAATTTTTGGGACGCCTTCTAACTAAAGTTGACTCATATTCAGTCCCATCATTATCAAGATTCATATTGCAAAAAAAAGATTTAATAGGAGACATATCAATCACTTTTAGGTCTTCATCCTTATTATCATGAAAACTAGAAGAACACGCTTTCACAAAGCAATCTTTCTTAGCACGCATCCTAGCGGTTCTTTCCTTTCACTCATCAATGGAAATTCTCATGGATTTGAGAGACTCATTGATATAATGCTTAGGTGGAATAGATCTAAGTTTCAAAGAATCAACATCAAGAGAAATTATATCCATGTTTCTAGCCAACTCATCAATCTTAAGCAATTTTTCTTCAATCAAAGCATTGAAACTCTTTTGGGAAGTAATAAATTCTTTAATACTAGATTCAAAATCAGAGGGCATATTATTATAATTTCCATAAGAATTGTTGTAGGAATTACCATAATTATTAGATTAATTACTAGGAAACGGCCTAGGATTAAAATTAACTCTATACGCATTACTACCAAAATTGTTCCTACCAACAAAATTCACATCCATAGATTCATTATTATTCTCAATCAAAGTAGACAAAGGCATATCATTAGTATCAGTAGGAGCACTCTTATTAGCAAACAATTTCATAAGTTCATCCATCTTACCACTCAAAACATTAATCTCTTCAACTGCATGCACTTTTTTACTAGTAGATCTTTTAGTGTGCCATTGAGAATAATTAACCATAATATTATCTAGGAGTTTGGTAGCTTCTCCTAAAGTGATTTCCATAAAAGTGCCTCCCGTGGCCGAATCTAAAAGATTTCTAGAAGCAAAATTCAGTCCGGCATAAAAATTCTGTATAATCATCCATAAATTCAAACCATGTGTATGGCAATTACGTATCATTAATTTCATCCTCTCCCAAGATTGTCCAACATGTTCATGATCAAGTTGCTTAAAATTCATAATATTGTTTCTAAGAGAGATGATCTTTGCGGGAGGAAGATACTTAGAGATAAAAGCATCTTTGCACTTATTCCATGAATCAATACTATTTTTAGGCAAATACGAAAAACCAAGCTTTAGCACGATCTCTAAGCGAAAACAGAAATAGCTTAAGTTTAACAATATCATTATCCACATCTTTCTTCTTTTTCATATCACACAAATCAACAAAGTTGTTTAGATGGGTAGCGGCATCTTCACTAGGAAGGCCAAAAAATGGATCTTTCATGACAAGATTCAGCAAAGCACTATTAATATCACAAGATTCAGAATCGGTAAGACGAGCAATCGAAGTGCTAATAAAATCATTGTTGTTGGTATTGGCAAAGTCACACAATTTAGTATTATCTTGAGCCATTGTGACAAGCGAGCAATCCAACACACAAGCAAATAAGAAACCGGCAAAAAAGGCAAATAGAAAAAGAGAAGGGGAACGGAAAAAAAGGGCGAATAAAACGGCAAGGGTGAAGTGGGGGAGGGAAAAATGAGAGGCAAATGGCAAATAATGTAATGCGGAGGATAAGAGTTGTGATGGGTACTTGGTATGTCTTGACTTGGTGTAGATCTCCCCGGCAACGGTGCCAGAAATCCTTCTTGCTACCTCTTGAGCACTGCGTTGGTTTTCCCTTGAAGAGGAAAGGGTGATGCAGTAAAGCAGCGTAAGTATTTCCCTCAGTTTTGGAGAACCAAGGTATAAATCCAGTAGGAGACCACAAGCGAGTCACCTCGTACCTACACAAACAAATAAGAACCTCGCAACCAACGCGATAAAGGCGTTGTCAATCCCTTCACAGCCACTTGCAAGAGTGAGATCTGATAGAGATAATAATAATAAGATAAATATTTTTTGGTATTTTTATGATATAGATTGAAAGTAAAGATTGAAAAATAAAATAGATTTGAAACTTGTATGATGGAGAATAGACCTGGGGGCATATGTTTCACTAGTGGCTTCTCTCAAGATAGCATAAGTATTACGGTGGGTGAACAAATTACTGTCGAGCAATTGATAGAAAAGCGAATAATTATGAGAATATCTAGGCATGATCATGTATATAGGCATCACGTCCGCGACAAGTAGACCGACTCCTGCCTGCATCTACTACTATTACTCCACACATTGACCGCTATCCAGCATGCATCTAGAGTATTAAGTTCATAAGAACAGAGTAACGCCTTAAGCAAGATGACATGATGTAGAGGGATAAACTCATGCAATATGATATAAACCCCATCTTGTTATCCCCGATGGCAACAATACAATACGTGTCGTTTCCCCTACTGTCACTGGGATCGAGCACCGCAAGATTGAACCCAAAGCTAAGCACGTCTCCCATTGCAAGAAAGATCAATCTAGTAGGACAAACCAAACTGACAATTCGAAGAGACTTGCAAAGATAAACCAATCATAAATAAAAGAATTCAGAGAAGAATCAAATATTGTTCATAGATAATCTGGATCATAAACCCACAATTCATCAGATCTCGACAAACACACCGCAAAAGACGATTACATCGAATAGATCTCCAAGAGAATCAAGGAGAACTTTGTATTGAGATCCAAAGAGAGAGAAGAAGCCATCTAGCTACTAGCTATGGACCCGAAGGTCTGAAGTAAACTACTCACACATCACCAGAGAGGCCATGGAGTTGATGTAGAGGCCCTCCGAGATCAATGCCCCCTCCGGCGGAGCTCCGGAAAAGGCCCCAAGATGGGATCTCTCGGGTATAGAAGGTTGCGGCGGTGGAGTTAGGTTTTCGCGGTGCTCCTGGATGTTTGCGGGTATATGGATACATATAGGAGGAAGAAGTACGTCAGTAGAGCAATGAGGGGCCCATGAGGGTGGAGGGCGCGCCTAGGGGGGTGGGCGCGCGCCCCTGCCTCGTGGCCGCCTCGTCGATTGCTTGACATCCACTCCAAGTCTCCTAGGTCATGTTTGTTCCAAAAATAACGCTCCTGAAGGTTTCATTCCATTTGGACTCCGTTTGATATTCCTTTTCAGCGAAACTCTAAAGTGGGCAAAAAAACAGCAATTTGGGATGGGCCTCCAGTTAATAGGTTAGTCCCAAAAATAGTATAAAAGTGTAAAAATAAGCCAATTAACATCCAAAACAGATAATATAATAGCATGAAGCAATCAAAAATTATAGATACGTTGGAGACGTATCACTTCCGATTGCGTGTGACAGTGATCATGCCTTTAGGTCCTGGCATCTTGAGTTTAAGATAGACGTAACATGGACAAGCCATGAAACGTGCGTAGGCGGGCCTAGCCAGGATGGCATGGTAAGCACTTCTGAAGTCCACCACTTCGATAGTCAGTCATTCCTTTCAGAAGTTCTTCTCTTGGTTGTTTACGACGTTGAGAGTGATGTGGCCGAGTGACTTGGCCTTCTTCTCGGGGATTACCCTAAAGAACTGCATATTGCTCTTGCTGAGTCGGCTCATCGGGATGCCCGTCGCCTCTAAGGTGTCAGCGTAGATGATGTTAAGCCCGCAGTCGCCATCCATTAGGACTTTGCGCAATCGGACTCCTCCCACAACTGGATCCACCACCAAGGCCTGCCACCTGGGGGTTGGTATGTGAGCCGGATGGTCCGATTGGTCGAACGTTACCGGTGTCTTGGCCTAGTCAAGATACTTGGTGACAGTCAGAAGTGCCATGTCAACTTCCCGGTTGATCACCTTGAGGTGGCTCTTACTTTCAACATCAGCAAAAATCATGAGAACGTTCTCAACGTTGGGGGTACCCAGAAGTACCTTTTCCTCCATCTTCGTCGTCATCATCTCTTTCTCCGGAAGAATCTTGCCGCATCTCTTGCTTTAGGAGTCAACACTCCCGAGTGGTATGCTTGGGCAAGATCAAGTTGCCCTCCTCGTCCTTCTTTGTGTGAATCTAGCAAGGCTGGTCGAGGATGTCACTCTTCATGATGACTTGTTTCTTTTCTTTCCAATCCTTCTTCTGCTTTTGGGGGTTCTTTTTGCCTTGGCTGGCCAGAGCCGCAGCCTTGGCATTCCCTCCAACATCTGCCTTTCACCTGTGCTTCTTTCCCTTATTCTCCGACTGATGTGCGTCGCCCGCTCGGCTCTTGCCACTTCTCAGTCGGTCTTCCTCTTTGCCATTAGTGTACCAGTTGGATATCTCCATAGCCCCACTAAGAGTCGGCATCTCAGTTCGGCCGAACTTCATGTTCAGCTCCCGCTATCTGACTCTCCTGGTGCTCGGTGACATTCTCCACTGTGTTATGGAGAGTGGTCCAATGCTGGATGTACTCTCGGAGAGTTTCATTCAACTTTTGCACACAATGTTGTAACTCGGTCAAACCTCCTGCACTCTTGTATGTGCTTTCAACGGTCTTGACAAATACTTTTGCCAGGTCCTCCCAGCAAAAGATACTACTCGGCGGAAGTTGTGTCAGCCAAGCCCAAGCAAAGCCTTCTAGCATCAGCGACAAATGCTTCATGGCCACGTTGTCATTACCGCTACCGATCTGGACAGCCACTCGGTAATCTTCCAATCAAATTTTGGGCTAGGATTCATCGGTGAACTTTCTGATTCCCGTGGCCAACCTGAAGTTGTTGGGAATCTCAGCCGCTCGTATATAACGGCTAAAGCATTCGGGGCCTGGTGGTACGGAACCACTTGGTACATCGTTCTCCTGGCCCTCCCGCAAGGCCCGACCGCTGTCGACCAATTTCTGAGTGAGGACGAATCTCGCATTGAACAACAGGTCTCGAGCGTCCCTCGATGGACGAGTAGGACTCAGAATGTGGTCACCGTCGTGCGTTCGCCTGTCGTCGTAGGGCTGACACCCGTATGCGACGTCCCGGGGCGGAGGCAGCAGTGCATGATCATAGCCGTTGTTACGCCAAGGCGATGCGATGATACATCTCCAACATATCTATAATTTTTTATTGTTCCATGCTATTATATTATCAACCTTGGATGTTTTATATGCATTTAAATGCTATTTTATATGATTTTTGGCACTAACCTATTAACCCAGAGCCCAGTGCCAATTTCTGTTTTTTCCTTGTTTTAGAATATCGCAGAAAAGGAAAATCAAACGGAGTCCAATTGACCTGAAACTTCACGGGACTTACTTTTGGATCAGAAGAGGCCCAGAAGACTTGGAGTGCATGTCAGGGGATCAACGAGGAAGCCACGAGGCAGGGGGGCGCGCCCTCCACCCTCGTGGCCCCCCTGACGCACTTCTTCCTCCTATATATCTCCATATACCCTAAAACGATCGGGGAGCACAATAGATCAGGAGTTCCGCCGCCAGAAGCCTTCGTAGCCACCTAAAGCCAATCTAGACCCATTCCGGCACCCTGCCGGAGGGGGAATCCCTCTCTGGTGGCCATCTTCATCATCCCGGTGCTCTCCATGACGAGGAGGGAGTAGTTCTCCCTCGGGGCTGAGGGTATGTACCAGTAGCTATGTGTTTGATCTCTCTCTCTCTCTCTCGTGTTCTTGAGGTCATACGATCTTGATGTATCACGAGCTTTGCTATTATAGTTGGATCTTATGATGTTTTCTTCCCCCTATACTCTCTTGTAATGGATTGAGTTTCCCCTTTGAAGTTATCTTATCGAATTGAGTCTTTAAAGATTTGAGAACACTTGATGTATGTCTTGCCGTGGATATCTGTGGTGACAATGGGTTACCGCGTGCCACTTGATGTATGTTTTGGTGACCAACTTGCGGATTCCGCCCATGAACCTATGCATAGGGGTTGGCACACATTTTCGTCGTGATTCTCTGGTAGGAACTTTGGGGCACTCTTTGAGGTTCTATGTGTTGGTTGAATAGATGAATCTGAGATTGTGTGATGCATATCGTATAATCATACCCACGGATACTTGAGGTGGCATTGGAGTATCTAGGTGACATTAGGGTTTTGGTTGATTTGTGTCTTAAGGTGTTATTCTAGTACGAACTCTATGGCTGTTTGTGACACTTATAGGAATAGCCCAACGGATTGATTGGAAAGAATAACTTTGAGGCGGTTTCGTACCCTACCATAATCTCTTCGTTCGTTCTCCGCTATTAGTGACTTTGGAGTGACTTTTGTTGCATGTTGAGGGATAGTTATGTGATCCAATTATGTTATTATTGTTGAGAGAACTTGCACTAGTGAAAGTATGAACCCTAGGCCTTGTTTCCTAGCATTGCAATACCGTTTACGCTCACTTTTATCATTAGTTACCTTGCTGTTTCTATATTTTCAGATTACAAAAACCTTTATCTACCATCCATATACCACTTGTATCACCATCTCTTCGCCGAACTAGTGCACCTATACAATTTACCATTGTATTGGGTGTGTTGTGGACACAAGAGACTCTTTGTTATTTGGTTGCAAGGTTCCTTGAGAGAGACCATCTTCATCCTATGCCTCCTACAGATTGATAAACCTTAGGTCATCCACTTGAGGGAAATTTGCTAATGTCCTACAAACCTCTGCACTTGGAGTCCCAACAACGTCTACAAGAAGAAGGTTGTGTAGTAGACATCATGCGACTCGATCACGTCTACGATCTTCGTGACGGTCTCTGGAGGAGGAACTAGCTCGGTGCTGGCCCGAGTGATAAGTCTCCAACATATCTATAGTTTTTTATTGTTCCATGCTATTATATTGTCTGTTTTGGATGTTTTATATGCATTAATATGCTATTTTATATTATTTTTTAGACTAACATATTAACCTAGAGCCTAGTGCCAGTTTCTGTTTTTTTCCTTGTTTTAGAGTTTCATAGAAAAGGAATACCAAACGGAATGAAACCTTCGCGATGATTTTTCTTGGACTAGAAGACACACTAGAGACTTGGAGATCAAGTTGGAGGAGCCACGAGGCGGCCACAAGGACTGAGGACACGCCCAGGGGGTAGGGCGCGCCCCCCACCCTTGTGGGCCCCTCGTGCACCTCCTGACCTAGTTTCTTCACCTATATATTCCCATATATCTCCAAACCAACAAGGGGAGCCATGAAAACACTTTTCCACCGCCGCAACCTTCTGTACCCATGAGATCCCATATAGGGGTCTTTTCCGGCGTCCTGCCGGAGGGGGATTGGATCACGGAGGGCTTCTACCTCAACCCTATTGCCCTTCCGATGAAGAGTGAGTAGTTTACCTCAAACCTATGGGTCCAAAGCTAATATCTAGATGGCTTCTTCTCCCTCTATGATTCTCAATACCATGTTCTCCTCGATGTTCTTGGAGATCTATTCGATGTAATACTTTTTTTGCGGTGTGTTTGCCGAGATCCGATGAATTGTGGATTTATGATCAGCTTATCAATGAATATTATTTGAATCTCCTCTGAATTCTTTTATGCATGATTTGATGTCTTTGTAATTCTCTTCGAACTATTGGTTTGGTTTGGCCAACTAGATTGGTTTTTCTTGCAATGGGAGAAGTGCTTAGCTTTGGGTTCAATCTTGCGGTGTCCTTTCCCAGTGACAGTAGGGGCAGCAAGGCACGTATTGTATTGTTGCCATCGAGGATAGAATGATCACTACTAGGAAAAGGGCTATAGATAGGATTGATACTAATGGCGCACCAGGGAAGTAGTGCGCCACTACTATATACTAATGGCGCACCTGTTGGTGATGCGCCATTAGTGTGGAAGACACTAATGGCACACCAGAAACAGGGTGCGCCACTAGTATTAATTTTTTTTCATTTTTCCATACATACTAATGGCGCATCAGGGCAACAATGCGCCATTACTAGTTCTAACTAGTAATGGTGCACCAGGCAGAGGGTGCGCCATTACTGTAATTTTTTTCTTATTCTTTTTTTTGCAAAACTACTAATGGCGCACCGTTTCACAGTGCGCCATTACTAGTTTAAACTAGTAATGGCGCACTATTACACGGTGCGCCATTAGTATCCCCCTCCATCTCAATCTCGATTCCCCCCTTGATCTCGATCCCCCTCCATCTCGATCCCACCCGCACCCTCCCCCGCTAGCTCCACCGCCGTCGACGACCCACCGCAACCCTCCCCCGCTCCACCGCCGCCGACGAGCACCCGGCCCCCCGCACCCTCCCCCGCTCCACCGCCACCAACGAGCACCCCCCGCACCCTCCTCCGCTCCACCGCCGCCGCCGATGATATTTTCAAGTAACAAATTTGAACATATTTTTTAAAAAATTATTACTGTTTTTATAAAAAAATATTACTGTTATGATTTAAACAAGTTTGAACATATTTAAACACAAATAAATATCAAAAACAGCATTTAAAATGCATAAAAAATATTGGGGAGCCTAGGAATCGAACCCAAGACCTCCTGGTGTGTGTGTTGCGTGCTGACCAGTTGGGCTAGTGGGTGGGTTCTGTTGTAGATAGGGTTAGGCTGTAGATATGGTTAGTGGGCTAGATTAAAACAAAATTCTAATGGCGCACCGAGGGGAGGTGCGCCATTAGAATAGTCGTACTTATGGCGCACCGAGGGGAGGTGCGCCATTAGAACCCTCCCCCCACTCCACCTACTGCCCTCGCCAGACACTTCGTCCTTCCTATCCCTCCACCGCGCCGCTCCCTCCCTCGTCCCTCCCTCCACCGCGCCGTCGCCGCTGCCCCGACCCACGGCGCCGTAGCCGCCCACGCGCCCCCGCCGTCTCCCTCTCCCCTTCCTCCCCCTCGAGCGCCGCCTCCCCCTACGTGCGCCGCCTCCCGACCCACGACGCCGACACCGTGCCTCCTCATCGCGCACGGGGCGCTCTTCCTCGCGCTCTCCTCACCAACCACGACGCTGGCCACCTGCTCCGTGGTCTCCGGCAAAGGTTACTCCACCTAGTTGTAGCACTCGTGCGCTTGGCGGCTAGGGTTTGCCTCCAGCCCCTCCCCTCCCCCATCAACGAGAGGAGCATCCGGTGCCCCGCCCTCGAGTTCGTCGACGACGCCGTCCTCCCGCCCAGGTACCTCTCCTCCTTCCTCCCTCTCCTGTGTTCCTAGGTTCCTAGGTTCCTAGGTTCAGATTTGTGCACTGTAGATGATGTTCCACTGTGAACTTACTGATGATGACAGATTTGTGAACTTACTGATGATGACAGGAGATTTGTGCACAAACTACAGTGCACAAATCTCCATGATGGATTAGGTAATGTTCCACTGTGTAGTAAGTTCCATAGATTGTATAATGCTAACACCAGTTTTAATATTACTGTAGCAGAGGTGATTGGGGGTTGTTGGGATAATGTCAAAATTAGGAGGAGGTTGCGTGATTTGGCTGAGCAGCAGTTGCAATATCTCTGTGAGGACGTGGTTCAAAGTGAGGAGAGAGATAAGTGCGTGTGGACTTTAACTACATGTGGTGAATTTACCATTAGATCAATGTACCTGATGATCAAAGCTTTGCAAGTTAGATGTCATTTTAGAAAATTATGGTTTATTAAAGTACCTCTTAAGATTACAGTTATCTTGTGGTTGATGTTTAAGAATAGTATATTATTGACTAAGTTATTACTCAAGTCTCTCACTGGTTGGAACACTGGGCTAGTTTGCAGAAGCGTGGGGGGCCTAATCAAATTACCTAATCATATTTGTGAACTATAGTTTGTGAACTACACAGTGGAACATTACCTAATCAGATTTGTGAACTTATTGATGATGACAGGAGATTTGTGCACTGTAGTTTTTTAATCTGGACATCTTAGTAGCTAATGCATTCAGTTAACCAAAGTTTAGTTCTTGTGTAGTGTAGTTCCCTTCTCAAATTACTTGCAAGCATATTGTAACTATTTTCACTCTGTCCTGAAGGTTTTTGACTACACAATCTGTGGTGACCCACACTCTGTTGGTTCACACTCATTGAGTTCGCTCGTGAAGGTATTATATGTTCACATGGTACATTTATGTTTTTCAGCAGCTAATTGATGGTTTGATACATGATAAATTTCATGCACAGGTGCTAGAGCTGCACTTAACTTGCTAAAATCATCCCCTTGTTCTTACTGGTTATATAAATTCATTGATTGTCCTATGTTTTCTGTCAGGGTATTGTTCAGGAAGCTTGCTTGAGTTTGTGTCCTTTAATTTGTAAATCTGCAGTTCTAGCCACATTTAGGATAAGTTGTTGTATATACTGTCATAAAGTTCAGCAAGAACAGGGCATCAACAGTGCTACTCTAGTATCTAGTTGGGGAGGGACAAATGGACAGGGACAACAAACTATTAGTCTTAGGATTAACACTCCTCATATGAGATGAGAGGATTTTCTTTAAATTGCTTCTTGCAGTTTTGAAAATTCAGTTTATTCGGTTACTAAAAATTCAGTTAGGCACACAAATTTCAGAACTTTTATTTGTTGTAACATATTGATGTGCTTTGTAAAACTTGTTCATGTACTGAACTACTAATGCCTTGTGATGCTCTGAATTACTTGTGATGCCTCTGAATTACTTGTGATCACATTGAGAAAGAGATGCAAAGATGATGATCAAAGATGGGTTGTTGTAGAACTGTTCTTCATCTTTACAGTGATGTTGTATAGAAATATGCTGAATTTTCTGCTTTGATTGTTGCTCAAAGAAATTTAGCAAAAAAATGGGGTCCTGGGAGACGCCGCTGCTGCTTGAGGCCCTTGAGAGGCCCTTCGTGTCGTGATGATTTTGCAGGTACCCCGAGAGGCCCTTGAGTTTGCCGGAATGTCGATTAACTTCCGTTCCGGCAAATTCGGGTACTCCATATGTCCTATTTTCAGCACAGGTCATGCTGAAATTTTCCGTGAATTTTAGCATGACTTTGCTAAAAATCGGACATATGAGGTACTTGCTACTAATGCATGGGCCGGGGTATCTTAGTACTTAATTAAGTAGGATCAACTGCCCCTTTATTCTTGCTGTATTAAACCATAGGTGGCAATAGAGCCAAGTGATTAGTGCCAAGTGATTAGGCCCAACCTAGGGTGCCTCGGCATCGATAAACCCTACATGATGAAAACTTAACTTGGCTGCCCCGGATGCCTCGGTGTCGATGAGAACCTAAATGATGTACGCTTAGGCTTTTAGGGTGCCTCGGCGTCGAAAAACCCTAAATGATGAAAGCTTAGGCTTTTAGGGTGCCTCGATGTCGACAAACCCTAAATGATGAGACCATGATCTTGTTCCTTGACAATAACCAACTTTTTGACCAAACTTTTTCCTATTTAGAGCGAAACATGGCCCATAACGATGAGGCCGGTGGTTCGGGCGGCAAGCAATTCTGGGAGCTGTCCCAAGATATGTCGTCGTCATCATCGGACGATGAAAGTCTCCCGGTGGAGTGCGACTGGTGCCACGACGATCGAGGTTTGTGCGACATGCCTCACCTGGACGATGATCGGTGCTTCAGCATTAAGCTCGAGGAGACCTTCGAAGTTGAAACGGTACACAACGACGACAAGTGTTATTTTCATAATTAAGCATGACTTCAACTATTTCAACGTGTAATTTTCATCTTTTACAATTCGAGTATAGCTTATCCCATGCCATGCAAGACGCTATGTCTTGGAGAGGATGGATTTTGAAGACCATGAAATTTCTAAAACAAAGAAAATTCACCTAAGGACTCATCACGATGTGGACTTTGAAGTAAATCTATATAATTCTGAGAGCGTAACCCATTTTGGTTGCCAAAATTGGGAAGCATTTTGCAAGATGTATGGTTTTGATGAGGGTATGCTTATCGCCATGGATCTTGGTAATCCTGACATCAACCAAGACAATATAGACATTTGGGTCCTTGTTGATACGCCTCCAGTTCTATCGCTATGTGAGTTTCTCAAACATAGTTATTAGCTAATTTATATTGTTTATTTCAAAATAGTTACAGCTTATTTCCATTGACAGCTTATTTTTATTGTTCAAAGAATGTGCGGGAGATGGTAGACAAAACCCACTACACCGATGGCTCCGAATTAACAACTTACAAGGAGAAAAATCATTTGGTCGGATTTTGTACTGACATTGAGAATTACAATATCTACAATCAAACTCCTCAACATTATGGTAAATACATGCCACGAGTGCATGTGTTCAACTACGGTAACTACCATGGAGATACCCTGGTAAGATTTTTACTATTACGACATCCGTGCATATTTTGCATACTTCTAAAACTAGTACATCATTGCTAACTATGAAGTTATTACTATGTTTTTCAACAGATAATCCCAGAGAATTGTGTGCCTCATATGATGTATCTGAAAGGTAGTGTTAATGTTTTGAACATACAGCCAGGTCGTCCTACGAATCTCAACTGTCCATATGAGATTTCTAAAAGAAGTGGAGACATGAAATTGAAGGATGGAAAAAATGTATGGACAGTCGTAAGGAGCTTCTTGGAAGCAAAAGGAAGCGAAGCGCAAGAATTGGAGACAGGATGTTCTCCATTCTCCATAATGGAGAGTCAGGGTCTATATTGTTTTATGCTATTTTAGCTTAAATAGGGTATTTAGGTCCTGCCTAATACTGATGATCATGTGCTAAGAACAATTAAGTAGGGTTGGTTCGAAGACTATCAAGATGATGATCGTATGACTTGTTATAAATAACGAGTAGAAGTTGTGTGATGATGATTAGTAGGACTTGTTAGGATTAGTATTACTTCCGACAAACTCGATACTCGCGGTCTTGAGACTTGTAATGTTTTATCTTTGTTCGGCTTTTGAATTCGGAGACTAATATGATGAATTGTATTCGGAGACTAATCTTCTATTGTATTCGATGAATCTGATGTTGCTGTGTGTTGTTGTCTATATTCTGTCTAATAATATATTTTATATTCTGTCTAATAATATATTTTGTAACCTGCGCAAAAATCAGAAAAGGAAAAAAAACCAAATATTCATACTAATGGCGCATCACCACCATGTGCGCCATTAGTATGCCAAAGGATAATAATGGCGCATCAACAGAGAATGCGCCATTAGTATGACAAAGCCATGCTTACGTATGGCCCCCTGGGAGGCACACTAATGGCGCATGTTGTTACATACTAATGGCGCACTAGTTGGTGCGCCATTAGTATACCAGATACTAATGGTGCACCTGTGGTGCGCCATTAGTAAGATATACTAGTGGCGTGCTACTAATGGCGCACTGGTAATGCTCCATCAGTAGGCAAAACCAGTGCGCCATTAGTAGGCCTTTTCCTAGTAGTGGATGGGGTTTTCATCATATTGCTTGAGTTAATTCCTCTACATCATGTCATCTTGCTTAATGCATTACTCTATTCTTTATGAACTTAATACTCTAGATGCATGCTGGATAGCGGTCGATGTGTGGAGTAATAGTAGTAGATGCAGGCAGGAGTCGGTCTACTTGAAATGGACGTGATGCCTATATTCTGATCATTACCTTAGATATTGTCATAACTTTGCGCTTTTCTATCAATTGCTTGGTAGTAATTTGTTCACCCACCGTAATATTTTCTATCTTGAGAGAAGCCTCTAGGGAAACCTATGGGCCCTGAGTCTATTTTCCACCATATAAGTTTCCGATCTACTATTTTGCAATATTTTACTTTCCAATCTATAAAACAAAAATACCAAAAATATTTACTTTACCATTTATCTATCTCTATCAGATCTCACTTCTGCGAGTAACCATGAAGGGATTGACGACCCCTTTATCGCATTTGATGCAAGTTGTTTGATTGTTTGTGTAGGTATTTGGTGACTTATGTGTTATCTCCTGATACGTCCATTTTGCATCATGCTTTTATATCAATATTTATTGCATTATGGGCTGTTATTACACATTATGTCACAATACTTATGCCTATTCTCTCTTATTTTACAAGGTTTACGTGAAGAGGGGGAATGCCGGCAGTAGGAATTCTGGGCTAGAAAAGGAGCAAATATTAGAGACCTATTCTGCACATCACCAAAGGTCCTGAAACTCCATGGGAATTATTTTCAGAATATATAAAAAATATTGGGCGAAAGAAGTACCAGAGGGGAGCCACCCACCGTCCACGAGGGTGGGGGTCGTGCCCTACCCCCCTGGGTGCGCCCCCCTGCCTCGTGGGACCCCTGGTGGCCCTCTGATGCCCATCTTTGGCTATATGGAGTCTTTCATCGAGGGAAAAATCATAAGCTAGCTCACGGGACGAAACTCTGCCGCCACGAGGCGGAACCAATCTAGGGCTCCGTCGGAGCTGTTCTGCCGGGGAAACTTCCCTCCGGGAGGGGGAAATCATCACCATCGTCATCACCAACGATCCTCTCATCGGGAGGGGGTCAATCTCCGTCAACATGTTCACCAGCACCATCTCATCTCAAACCCTAGTTCATCTCTTGTATCCAATCTTTCTATCCAAACCTCAGATTGGTACATGTAGGTTGCTAGTAGTGTTGATTACTCCTTGTAGTTGATACTAGTTGGTTTACTTGGTGGAAGATCATATGTTCATATCCATTATGCATATTAATACCCCTCTGATTTTGAACATGGATATGCTTTGTGAGTAGTTACGTTTGTTCCTGAGGACATGGGAGAAGTCTTGCTATAAGTAGTCATGTGAATTTGGTATTCGTTCGATATTTTGATGAGATGTATGTTGTCATCCCTCTAGTGGTGTCATGTGAACGTCGACTACATGGCACTTCACCATTGTTTGGGCCTAGAGGGAGGCATTGGTAAGTAATAAGTAGATGATGGGTTGCTAGAGTGACAGAAGCTTAAACCATAGTTTATGCATTGCTTCGTAAGGGGCTGATTTGGATCCATATGTTTCATGCTATGGTTAGGTTCACCTTAATACTTCTGTTGTAGTTGCGGATGCTTGCAATAGGGGTTAATCATAAGTGGGATTCTTGTCCAAGTAAGGTAAGTACCCAAGCACCGGTCCACCCACATATCAAATTATCAAAGTACCGAACGCGAATCATATGAACGTGATGAAGACTAGCTTGACGATAATTCCCATGTGTCCTCGGGAGTGCTTTACTTTATATAAGAGTTTGTCCAGGCTTGTCCTTTGCTACAAAAAGTATTCGGACATCTTGCTGCACCTTATTTACTTTTACTATTTGTTACCCGCTACCAATTACGTTATCGCAAAACTATCTGTTACCGATAATTTCAGTGCTTGCAGAAAATACCTTGCTGAAAACCGCTTATCATGTCCTTCTGCTCCTTGTTGGGTTCGACACTCTTACTTATCGAAAAGGCTACGATAGATCCCCTACACTTGTGGGTCATCAAGAATCTTTTCTGGCGCCGTTGCCGGGGAGTGAAGCGCCTTTGGTTGGTGGAATTTGGTAAGGAAAAATTTATATAGTGTGCTGAAATTTACGGTCTCTTGTTACTATGGAACGTAATCCTTTGAGGGGCTTGTTCGGGGTATCTTCACCCCGACCAGTAGAGCAAAGAGTTGCTCCTCAACCTACTGAACCTACTGAAAATGTTTACTTTGAAATTCCTTTGGGTATGATAGAGAAACTACTAGCTAATCCTTTCACAGGTGACGGAACATTACATCCCGATTTGCACCTAATCTATGTGGATGAAGTTTGTGGATTATTTAAGCTTGCAGGTACGCCCGAGGATGTTATCAAGAATAAGTTCTTCCCTTTACCTTTCAAGGGAGAGGCATTGACATGGTTTAGGCTATGTGATGATATTGGATCATGGAACTACCAACGATTGAAATTGGAATTTCATCAGAAATTTTATCCTATGCATCTTGTTCATCGTGATTGTAATTATATATATAATTTTTGGCCTTGCAAAGGAGAAAGCATCGCTCAAGCTTGGGGGAGGCTTAAGTCAATGTTATATTCATGCCCCAATCATGAGCTCTCAAAAGAAATGATTATTCAAAAAATTTATGCTCAGCTTTCTCTCAATAATCGCTCCATGCTCGATACTTCTTGTACTGGATCTTTTATGATGAACACTATTGAATTCAAATGGGATTTATTGTAAAGAATTAAATGCAACTATGAAGATTGGGACCTAGATGAAGGTAAGGAGTCAGGTATAACACCTAAGTTTGATTGTGTTAAATCTTTTATGGATACCGATGCTTTTCGTGAATTTAGCACTAAATATGGACTTGACTCTGAGATAGTAGCTTCTTTCTATGAATCCTTTGCTACTCATGTTGATCTCCCTAAGGAGAAGTGGTTTAAATATAATCCTCCCATTGAAGTGAAAGTAGTTGCACCTATTAAAGTTCAAGAAAAGACTATCACTTATAATGATCCTGTTGTTCCTACTGCTTATATTGAGAAACCACCTTTCCTTGTTAGAATAAAGGACCATGCTAAAGCATCAACTGTGGTTCGTAAGAGTAATACTAGAACACCTACTCCCTCTGAGCAAATTAAAGTTGAACCTAGTGTTGCTATGGTTAAAGATCTCTTGGCTGATAATATTGATGGGCATGTTATTTAGTTCTGCAATGAATCTGCTAGAATTGCTAGACCTGATACTAAAAATAAACATAGACCAGTTGTAGGCATGCATGTTATTTCTGTTAAAATCGGAGATCATTACTGCCATGGCTTACGTGATATGGGTGCTAGTGCAAGTGCAATACCTCATTCCTTATACAAATAAATTATGCATGATATTGCACCTGCTAAGATAGAGGAGATAGATGTTACAATTAAGCTTGCCAATAGAGATACTATTTCACCAGTTGGGATTGTTAGAGATGTTGAAGTCTTGTGTGGGAAAGTTAAATATCCTGCTGATTTTCTTGTTCTTGGTTCCCCACAAGATGACTTTTTTCCCATTATATTTGGTAGACCCTTCTTGAATACTATTAATGCTAAGATAGACTGCAATAAGGATATTGTTTCTGTTGGTTTGGGGGATATGTCTCATGAGTTTAATTTTGCTAAATTTTGTAGACAACCCCATGATAAATAATTGCCTAGTAAAGATGAAATTATTGGTCTTTCTTCTATTGTCGTGCCTCCTAGTGATCCTTTAGAACAATATTTGCTAGACCACGAAAATGATATGTTTATGAATGAAAGAAGGGAAATAGATGAAGTATTCTTTAAACAGGGACCTATTTTGAAACACAACTTGCTTGCTGAAATTCTAGGGGATCCTCCTCCACCCAAGGGTGATCCCGTGTTTGAGCTTAAACCTTTACTTGATACTCTCAAATATGCTTATCTTGATGAGAAAGAGATATATCCTGTTATTATTAGTGCTAACCTTTCAGAGCATGAGGAAAAGAAATTATTGAAAACTCTGAAGAAGCACCGTGCTGCTATTGGATATACTCTTGATGATCTTAAGGGCCTTAGTCCCACTTTATGCCAACACAAAATAAAATTGGAGAAGGATGCTAAACCGGTTGTTGATCACCAACGACGGTTAAATCCTAAGATGAAAGAAGTTGTAAGAAAAGAAATACTAAAGCTTCTAGAGGCAGGTATAATTTATCACGTTGCTGATAGTCAGTGGGTAAGTCCTGTCCATTGTGTCCCTAAGAAGGGAGGTATTACTGTTGTTCCTAATGATAAAGATGAATGATCCCACAAAGAATTGTTACAGGTTATAGAATGGTAATTGATTTCCGCAATTTAAATAAAGCTACTAAAAAGGATCATTACCCGTTGCCTTTTATTGATCAAATGCTAGAAAGATTATCCAAACATACACATGTTTGCTTTCTAGATGGTTATTCTGGTTTCTCTCAAATTCCTGTATCAAAAGAGGATCAAGAAAAGATAAGTTTCACTTGCCCTTTCGGTACCTTTGCTTATAAATGTATGCCTTTTGGTTTATGTAATGCACCTGCTACTTTTCAAAGATGTATGACTGCTATATTCTCTGACTTTTGTGAAAAGATTGTTGAGGTATTCATGGATGATTTCTCCGTTTACAGAACTTCTTTTGATGATTGCTTAAGCAACATTGATCGAGTTTTGCAGATATGTGAAGAAACTAATCTTGTCTTGAATTGGGAGAAGTGCCACTTTATGGTTAATGAAGGTATTGTCTTGGGGCATAAAATTTCTGAAAGAGGTATTGAAGTTGATAAAACTAAAGTTGATGCTATTGAAAAGATGTCGTGTCCCAAGGACATTAAAGGTATAAGAAGTTTCCTTGGTCATGCCGGTTTTTATAGGAGGTTCATTAAGGACTTTTCTAAAATTTCTCGGCCTCTGACTAACCTCTTACAAAAAGATGTCCCTTTTCTCTTTGATGATGATTCTGTAGAAGCATTTGAAATACTTAAGAAAGCTTTGGTTTCTGCACCTATTGTTCAACCTCCTGATTGGAATTTACCATTTCAAATTATGTGTGATGCTAGTGATTATGCTGTAGGGGCTGTTGTAGGACAAAGAGTTGATAAGAAATTAAATGTTATCCAATATGCTAGTAAAACTCTAGACAGTGCTCAAAGAAATTATGCTACTACTGAAAAAGAATTTTTAGCAGTTGTATTTGCTTGTGATAAGTTCAGACCTTACATTGTTGATTCTAAAGTAACTATTCACACTGATCATGCTGCTATTAAATATCTTATGGAAAAGAAAGATGCTAAACCTAGACTTATTAGATGGGTTCTCTTGCTACAAGAATTTGATTTGCATATTATTGATAGAAAGGGAGCTGAGAACCCCGTTGCAGAAAACTTTTCTAGGTTAGAAAATGTTCTTGATGACCCACTACCTATTGATGATAGCTTTCCTGATGAACAATTAGCTGTGATAAATGCTTCTTATACTGCTCCATGGTATGCTGATTATACTAATTATATTGTTTCTAAATTTATACCACCTAGTTTCACATACCAGCAAAAGAAAAAGTTCTTCTATGATTTAAGGAATTACTTTTGGGATGACCCACACCTTTATAAAGAAGGAGTAGATGGTGTTATTAGACGTTGTGTACTTGAGCATTAACAGGAACAGATCCTATGCAAGTGTCACTCCGAGGCTTATGGAGGACACCATGCTGGAGACAGAACTGCACATAAGGTATTGCAATCTGGTTTTTATTGGCCTACTCTCTTCAAGGATGCCCGTAAGTTTGTCTTGTCTTGTGATAAATGTCAAAGAATTAGTAATATTAGTAGACGTCAGGAAATGCCTATGAATTATTCACTTGTTATCGAACCATTTGATGTTTGGGGCTTTGATTATATGGGACCGTTTCCTTCCTCTAATGGGTATACACATATTTTAGTTGCTGTTGATTACGTTACTAAGTGGGTAGAAGCTATTCCAACTAGTAGTGCTGATCCTAACACCTCTATTAAGATGCTTAAAGAAGTTATTTTTCTGAGGTTTGGAGTCCCTAGATACTTAATGACTAATGGTGGTTCACATTTTATCCATGGTGCCTTTCGTAAAATGCTTGCTAAGTATGATGTTAATCATAGAATTGCATCTCCATATCATCCACAGTCTAGTGGTCAAGTAGAACTTAGCAATAGAGAGCTTAAATTAATTTTGCAAAAGACTGTCAATAGATCTAGAAAGAATTGGTCCAAGAAACTTGATGATGCATTATTGGCTTATAGAACTGCATATAAGAATCCTATGGGTATGTCTCCATATAAAATGGTTTATGGTAAAGCATGTCACTTACCTCTTGAACTAGAACATAAGGCATATTGGGCCATTAAAGAGCTCGACTATGACTTCAAACTTGCCGGTGAGAAGAGGCTTTTTGATATTAGCTCACTTGATGAATGGAGAACCCAGGCCTACGAGAATGCCAAACTGTTTAAAGAAAAGTTAAAAGATGGCATGATAAAAGGATACAAAAGCATGAGTTTAATGTAGGTGATTATGTATTGCTATACAACTCTCGTTTAAGATTATTTACAGGCAAACTCCTCTCTAAATGGGAAGGTCCTTACATCATCGAGGAGGTCTACCATTCCGGTGCCATAAAAATCAACAACTTCGAAGGCACAAATCCGAGGGTGGTGAACGGTCAAAGAATCAAACATGATATCTTAGGTAATCCTATAAATGTTAAAACTAATGTTATTAAAACCGTAACCCCGGAGGAATACATAAGGGACACTTTCCAAAACGTTTCAGACTCCGAAAAGGAATAGGTACGTGGTACGGTAAGTAAACCGACTCCAAAACAGTTCTAATAGCAATTTTTCTCCGTTTTGGAATATTTAAGAAAATAGGAAAATAAGAACCAGTTCGGGAAGGACACGGGGCTTACACAAGGGTGGAGGGCACACCCCCTGCCTTGTGGGCACCCCGTGCGCTCTCCCGACTCTGTTTTCTTGCATGATACTTCTTTTGGTCCGTAAAAATTCACTATATAATCTCCCAAAGGTTTTGACCACCATGTCACGCAAATATTTTCTGTCTTTGTTTCGAGCTGTTTTTCTGATACATCTAGATCGCCATGGCGTCTTCAAGTTCCCCCAAGGACAAGTTCTTCGAGAAGGTCATCAACCCTTACCTCGCGGAGGTGCTGCAACACCCTCAAACCATTGAGATGCGTGAGGGGTTGCTGCATATCCACGATGTTGAGGGACCAAGGAAGACCAGAAGCGTGGAAACAAGGCTCGAGGCATTGGAGCAACAAGTTTTCAAGTGCCAGGAGATGGTGGAACATGGACTCAACTCCAATCATATAATGATCATGGAGTTCATCAACAACCACAAGCTGGATGACAAGAACATTGGGGAGGACATCTTCAAGTTTCATGAGAAAATCGAGCGCCTCCAAGCCCAGATCTATGACCTGCAAAACCAAAACTGTGAGTATGAATATAGGTTCAAGAGGATGAGTTTGGCTACAGATTTGAGGATCCCAGAGTCTCGATTATCCTTCTATGATGGTGAGCCTATGCCTTGGAAGATGGACGACAAGCCTACATCATCAACAACTCCATTATCACCACCTTCGAGGAAAGAAACATAAACACATGGGTATGGGCACTCCCCTCGGCAACTGCCAAGCTTGGGGGAGTGCCCCGGTATCGTATCACCATCACTTTTATCTTTACCGTTTTCTTAGTTTGATCCTTTTGGTAATATCTTGATCTAGTAGAATAAAGTTTTAGTATGATCTAGTTGTGATTTTTGCTTTATGATCCATCTATGTAATCGAGTCCGTGAGCTTTATATAATAAAGATTAGTGTTGAGTCAAGGGCTTGATTATTTTGCTATGATCTTGAGGGAATAGAATAAAAGATAAGAAATAAAGAGATCATATGGATCTTATGGAGAGTAATGACTTCATACATAAAGAGTATGATGAATAAAAATTACTGAGAGTTGACAAACATAGTTTTGGTCATCGTTGCAATTAATAGGAAGTAATAAGGAAAGAGAGGTTTTCACATATAAATATACCATCTTGGACATCTTTTATGATTGTGAGCACTCATTAAAATATGATATGCTAAAGAGTTGACGTTAGACAAGCAAGACAACGTAATGGGTTATGTTTTCTTACATCTACGATAAATTATATTTTCATGGATCGTCCAACATGTTGAGCTTGCCTTTCCCTCTCATGCTAGCCAAATTCTTTGCACCAAGTAGAGATAGTACTTGTGCTTCCAAATATCCTTAAACCTAGTTTTTCCATGAGAGCCCACCTTATCTACCTATGGATTGAGTAAGATCCTTCAAGTAAGTTATCATCGTTGCAAGCAATAAAAATTGCTCTCTAAATACGTATGATTTATTAGTGTGGAGAAAATAAGCTTTATACAATCTTGTGATGTGGAAGAAATAAAAGCGATGGACTGAATAATAAAGGTCCACATCACAAGTGGCAATATAAAGTGACGTTCTTTTGCATTAAGATTTTGTGCATCCAACCATAAAAGCACATGACAACCTCTACTTCCCTCTGCGAAGGGCCTATCTTTTATTCTTGTCTTATACTTCATATAAGAGTCACGATGATCTTCACCTTTCCTTTTTACATTTTATCCTTTGGCAAGCACAATGTGTTGGAAAGATCCTGATATATATAGCTAATTGGATGTGAGTTTTCATGAACTATTATTGTTGACATTACCCTCGAGGTAAAAGGTTGGGAGGCAAAACTATAAGCCCCTATCTTTCTCTGTGTCCAATTAAAACTTCATAACCATAAATATCGCGTGAGCGTTAGCAATTGTGAAAGACTAAATGATGGTTGAGTATGTGGACTTCCTGAAAAGCTCTTATTGACTCTTTCTGATGTTATGATAAATTGCAATTGCCTCGTTGACTGAGATTAGAGTTTTTTGGTTCTCAATGAAGTTTATGATTCATACTTGAAATTGTGATTGAATTGTTACTTTAGCATAAGAGATCATATGACAATATATATATATGTGTGTGTGTGTGTGTGTATTTGTGTTGCTGCTCTAAGAATGATCATGATGCCCTCATGTCTGTATTTTATTTTATCGACACCTCTATCTCTAAACATGTGGACATATTTTTTGATTTCGGCTTTCTCTTGAGGACAAGCGAGGTCTAAGCTTGGGGGAGTTGATACGTCCATTTTGCATCATGCTTTTATATCGATATTTATTGCATTATGGGCTGTTATTACACATTATGTCACAATACTTATGCCTATTCTCTCTTATTTTACAAGGTTTACACGAAGAGGGGGAATGCCGGCAGCTGGAATTCTGGGCTTGAAAAGGAGCAAATATTATAGACCTATTCTGCACATCTCCAAAAGTCTTGAAACTCCAAGGGAATTATTTTCAGAATATATAAAAAATATTGGGCGAAAGAAGTACCAGAGGGGGCCACCCACCGTCCACGAGGGTGGGGCGCACCCCCTGCCTCGTGGGCCCCTTGGTGGCCCTCTGATGCCCATCTTTGGCTATATGGAGTCTTTCATCGAGGAAAAAATCATAAGCTAGCTCACGGGATGAAACTCCGCCGCCATGAGGCGGAACCTTGGCGGAACCAATCTAGGGCTCCAGCGGAGCTGTTCTGCCGGGGAAACTTCCCTCCGGGAGGGGGAAATCGTCACCATCGTCATCACCAACGATCCTCTCATCGGGAGGGGTTCAATCTCCATCAACATCTTCACCAGCACCATCTCATCTCAAACCCTAGTTCATCTCTTGTATCCAATCTTTGTATCCAAACCTCATATTGATACCTGTAGGTTGCTAGTAGTGTAGTTGATGCTAGTTGGTTTACTTGGTGGAAGATCATATGTTCAGATCCATTATGCATATTAATACCCCTCTGATTTTGAACATGAATATGCTTTGTGAGTAGTTATGTTTGTTCCTGAGGACATGGGAGAAGTCTTGCTATAAGTAGTCATGTGAATTTGGTATTCGTTTGATATTTTGATGAGATGTATGTTGTCATCCCTCTAGTGGTGTCATGTGAACGCCGACTACATGACACTTCACCATTGTTTGGGCCTAGAGGGAGGCATTGGGAAGTAATAAGTAGATGATGGGTTGCTAGAATGACAGAAGCTTAAACCCTAGTTTATGTGTTGCTTCGTAAGGGGCTGATTTGGATCCATATGTTTCATGCTATGGTTAGGTTTACCTTAATACTTATGTTGTAGTTACGGATGCTTGCAATATGGGTTAATCATAAGTGGGATACTTGTCCAAGTAAGGGCAGTACCCAAGCACCGGTCCACCCACATATCAAATTATCAGAGTACCAAACACGAATCATATGAACGTGATGAAAACTAGGTTGACGATAATTCCCATGTGTCCTCGGGAGCGCATTACTTTATATAAGAGTTTGTCTAGGCTTGTCCTTTGCTACAAAAAGGATGGTGCCATATTGCTACACCTTATTTACTTTTACTATTTGTTACCCGTTACCAATTACCTTATCGCAAAACTCTCTGTTACCGATAATTTCAGTGCTTGCATAAAATACCTTGCTGAAAACCGCTTATCATTTCCTTCTGCTCCTTATTGGGTTCGACACTCTTACTTATCAAAAAGGATATGATAGATCCCCTACACTTGTGGGTCATCATCTCCTACTGGATTGATACCTTGGTTCTCAAAAGTGAGGGAAATACTTACTCTATTTTGCTGCATCACCCTTTCCTCTTCAAGGGAAAAACCAACGCAAGGTCAAGAAGTAGCAAGAAGAGTTTCTGGCGCCGTTGCCGGGGAGATCTACGTCAAGTTAGGACATACCAAATATCCATCATAAACTCTCATCTCTTGCATTACATTATCCGTCATTCACCTCTCGCTTTCCTATCCCCCACTTCTAAAATGATTTTTGAAAAGATTTGCCTTTTCTTTGCCCCTCTTTCGTTCGTTCTCTTCGCCCGCCTTTTGGTTTCTCGTTTGCTAGATTTGTTTGCTGCCACCATGTCTGAAGTTGGGAGGTTATCGCTGAAAATCTTGAGGAAATACTTGAATTTTGTTCTTTGGATCATGAAATTGAAAATCTCCTTAATTACAAAACAAAAATCTTTCGTGTAGGGGACGGTAATATTATTGGAAAGAGTGTTATCCAAGAATTCTTTGATTGTACGGGGTCCTTACCTATTAATAAAAGATCTATTCTTCGTGAGACAAATTGTTATGTGAATGCTATTGTAATGCTTGTTGATAAATTAGAAAGAAAGTTTGTGCATATTCATCCTGCTTTGCAAAAGGTGTTTTATAAACTTCCCAACATTAATCATCTAATAGCTAAAAAGATTGCCACTATTATCCTTATGCGTGAATTTGATTTTATAATTCAAGAAGCTAGGGATATTTTTTCTTTCTATAAAAAGGATTTTGAACACCCTCCAATCATAGATATCCTCCATGATAAAGAAACTATGTGTAGTTTGGAATCTAGGGATTATCAATCTTATAGTGAAAATCTTAGGAGGAGAGTTCCCCATTCAGAAATTTCTCAAACTTTGTATCTTGAGGCTTTTGAGGAGTTTGATTGGATAACTAGGGGAATTTATGTAGGGTTTAATAGGGATTGGTGGAATAAAATGATGAAGGAACCCGTTAGAAATGACCTACGTATTTTATATGATGATATATACGGTGATGATCCCGACTATGGGTTTATGAATGTTAAAATTACCAATCAAATCCTTTCAATGATTTAAGTTCATCTACTAGGAGGGAAATAAAGGAAATTATAGGATTGCTAAGATGTGTTTTGGAGGATTTGATGAGAAAAGAATTGAGTACCGAAGATAAGAATACCTAGATCTATTCGTGTTTTATGCCTAGCTAAGGGCGTTAAACAATAGCACCTGTTGGGAGGCAACCCAATTTTATTTTTGTTTTTGCATTTTAGGTTCTGTTTTGCAATAAATAATTCTTCTAGCCTCTGGTTTGATGTGGTTTTGGGTTTTAGTTAGTGTTTGTGCCAAGTAAGACCTTTGGGATAGCTTACGGTGATAGTTCATTTGATCTTACTGAAAAACAAAAACTTTTGCGCCCAGGAAAATAATTCTCATTTTGTACAGAAGCGTGAATTTGAGTTGATACCTTTTGAACAAGATTAATAAACAAATTTCTTAGGTTTTTCTAATTTTTCACAATTTTTGGAGTTACAGAAGTATTCAAAATATCCAGATTACTACACACTATTCTGTTTTTGACAGATTCTGCTTTCTTTGTGTTGTTTGCTTATTTTGATGATTCTATGGCTAGTCTCGGGGGGTATGAACCATGGAAAAGTTGGAATACAGTAGATATTACACCAATATAAATAAATAATGAGTTCACAACAGTACCAGAAGTGGTGATTTATTTTCTTATACTAACGGAGCTTATGATATTTTCTGTTGAGTTTTGTATTGTGAAGTTTTCAAGGTTTGGGTAAGGATTTGATGGACTATGGAATAAGGAGTGGAAATATCCTAAGCTTGGGTATACCCAAGGCACCCCAAGATAATATTCAAGGACAACCAAGAGCCTAAGCTTGGGGATTCCCCGGAAGGCATACCCTCTTTCGTCTTCGTCTATCGGTAACTTTACTTGAGGCTATATTTTTATTCACCACATGATATGAGTTTTGCTTGGAGCATCTTGTATGATTTGAGTCTTTGCTTTTTAGTTTGCCACAATCATCCTTGTTGTACACACCTTTTGAGACAGACACACATGAATCGTGATTTATTATAATATTCTATGTGCTTCACTTATATCTTTTGAGCTAGGAAATTTTTCTCTAGTGCTTCACTTATATCTTTTTAGAGAACGGCGGTGGCTTTATTTTATAGAAATTATTGAACTCTCATGCTTCACTTATATTATTTTGAGAGTCCTTAAACAGCATGGTAATTTGCTTTGGTTATAAATTCAGTCCTAATATGATAGGCATCCAAGAGGGATATAATGAAAACTTTCATATAAAGTGCGTTAAATACTATGAAAAGTTTGATTCCTTATGATTGTTTTGAGATATGAAGATGGTTATATTAGAGTCATGCTAGTGAGTAGTTGTGAATTTGATAAATACTTGTGTTAAAGTTTGTGATTCCCGTAGCATGCACGTATGGTGAACCGTTATGTCATGAAGTCGGAGCATGATTTATTTATTGATTGTCTTCCTTATGATTGGCGGTCGGGGACAAGCGATGGTCTTTCCCTACCAATCTATCCCCTTAGAAGCATGTGCATAGTACTTCGTTTCGATAACTAATATATTTTTGCAAGAAGTATGTGAGTCTTGTATGACTAATGTTGAGTCCATGGATTATACGCACTCTCACCCTTCCACCATTTCTAGCCTCTCTTGTGCCGCGCAACTTTCGCCGGTACCATAAACCCACCATATACCTTCCTCAAAACAACCACCATACATACCTATTATGGCATTTCCATAGCCATTCCAAGATATATTCCATGCAACTTTCCACCATTTCGTTTATTATGACACGCTCCATCATTGTCATATTGCTTTGCATGATCATGTAGTTGACATCGTATTTGTGGCAAAGCCACCGTTTATAAATCTTTCATACATGTCACTATTGATTCATTCCACATCTCGGTACACCGTTGGAGGCATTCATAGAGTGATATTTTGTTCTAAGTATCGAGTTGTAATTCTTGAGTTGTAAGTAAATAAAAGTGTGATGATCTTCATTATTAGAGCATTGTCCCATGTGAGGAAAGGATGATGGAGACTATGATTCCCCCACAAGTCAGGATGAGACTCCAGGCGAAAAAAAGAGGCAAAAAATGAGAGAATTCCCAAATAAAAAAAGATAGAAAAGAGAGAAGGGGCAATGCTACTATCCTTTCACCACACTTGTGCTTCAAAGTAGCACCATGATCTTCATGATAGAGAGTCTCCTATATTGTCGCTTTCATATACTAGTGGGTATTTTTCATTATAGAACTTGGCTTGTATATTCCAATGATGGGCTTCCTCAAATTGCCCTAGTTCTTCATGAGCAAGAAAGTTGGATGCACACCCACTTAGTTCCTTTTTGAGCTTTCATAAACTTATAGCTCTAGTGCATCCGTTGCATGGCAATCTCTACTCACTCACATTGATATCTATTGATGGGCATCTCCATAGCTCGTTGATACGCCTAGTTGGTGTGAGACTATCTCCTTCTTTTTGTCTTCTCACAACCACCGTCTATTCCACCTATAGTGCTATGTGCATGGCTCACGCTCATGTATTGCGTGAAATTTGAAAAAGTTTGAGAACATCAAAAGTATGAAACAATTGCTTGGCTTGTCATCGGGGTTGTGCATGATTTAAATATTTTGTGTGATGAATATCAAGTATAGCCAGACTATATGATTTTGTAGGGATAAGCTTGCTTTGGCCATGTTATTTTGAGAAGACATAATTTCTTTGTTAGTATGCTTGAAGTATTAATGTTTTATGTCAATATTAAACTATAATTTCAAATCATACTGATCTGAATATTCATGCCACAATAAAGAAATTACATGGATAAATATGTTAGGTTGCATTCCACATAAAAATTTCTGTTTTTATCATTTACCTACTCGAGGACGAGCAGGAATTAATCTTGGGGATCCGTGATACGTCTCCAACGTTTCTATAATTTTTTATTGTTCGGTGCTATTCTATTATCTATTTTGGATGTTTTATATGCATTAATATGCTATTTTATATTATTTTTGGGACTAACCTATTAACCTAGAACCCAGTGCCAGTTTCTGTTTTTTTCCTTATTTTAGAGTTTCGCAGAAAAGGAATACCAAACGGAGTCCAAACGGAATGAAACCTTCGTGATGATTTTTCTTGGACCAAAAGACACACCAGAGACTTGGAGATCAAGTCACAGGAGCCACGAGGCGGCCACAAGGACGGAGGGCGCGCCCAGGGGGTAGGGCACGCCCCCCACCCTTGTGGGCCCCTCGTGCACCTCCTGACCTAGTTTCTTCGCCTATATATTCCCATATATCCCCAAACCAACAAGGGGAGCCATGAAAACACTTTTCCACTGCCGCAACCTTCTGTACCCATGAGATCCCATCTAGGGCCCTTTTCCGGCGTCCTGTCGAAGGGGGATTTGATGAAGGAGGGCTTCTACATCAACCCTATTGCCCTTTCGATGAAGCGTAAGTAGTGTATCTCAGACCTACGGGTCCATAGCTAGTAGCTAGATGGCTTCTTCTCTCTCTTTGATTCTCAATACCATGTTCTCCTCGATGTTCTTGGAGATCTATTTGGTAATACCTTTTTTGTGGTGTGTTTGCCGAGATCCGATGAATTTTGGATTTATGATCAGCTTATCTATGAATATTATTTGAATCTCCTCTGAATTCTTTTATGCATGATTTGATATCTTTGTTTCTCTTAGAACTATCAGTTTGTTTTGGCCAACTAGATTGATTTTTCTTGCAATGGGAGAAGTGCTTAGCTTTGGGTTCAATCTTGCGGTGTCCTTTCCCAGTGACAGTAGGGGCAGCAAGGCACATATTATATTGTTGCCATCGAGGATATAAAGATGGAGTTTTCATCATATTTCTTGAGTTAATTCCTCTACATCATGTTATCTTACTTAATGTGTTACTCCGTTCTTTATGAACTTAATACTCTAGATGCATGCTGGATAGTGGTCGATGTGTGGAGTAATAGTAGTAGTTGCATGAAGGAGTCGGTCTACTTGACACAGACGTGATGCCTATATTCATGATCATTGCCTTAGATATCAATTTCTCGGCAATAATTTGTTCACCCACATAATATTTTCTATTTTGAGAGAAGCCTCTAGTGAAACCTATGGCCCCCGAGTCTATTTTCCATCATATAAGTTTCCGATCTACTATTTTGCAATCTTTTACTTTCCAATCTATAAACCATAAATACCAAAAAATATTTACTTTACCATTTATCTATCTCTATCAGATCTCACTTTTGCGAGTAATCGTGAAGGGATTGACAACCCCTTTATCGTGTTGGGTGCAAGTTGTTTGATTGATTGTGCAGGTATTCGGTGACTTGTGTGTTGTCTCCTACTGGATTGACACATTGGTTCTCAAAACTGAGGGAAATACTTACTCTACTTTGTTGCATCACCCTTTCCTCTTCAAGGGAAAAACCAACGCAAGTTCAAGAAGTAACGCCGAGCCGAGTCGGCTATGAGCCGACTGCACGGTCCTTGCACGCACGAATGCGATCTGATCTTTGGACTGGGACACCACCGCGTTCTGCGACAGTGTTATTTTAAGAAGCGCTTGGATCTGATGAATCCCTTCTGATAGGTGGGAACCCGATGAACGAGTTCACGCCTGAGGGTGGCCCGATCTTCACGTTGTAGGATCGAATCGGGAGGGATAACTAGCTGCAAGCAGCCGGGATAACTAGCTTTATACCTGCCAAGGTTGGATGCAACCCGTACGTTGGGGAAGGCTAGCCGAAGCTATAAGAACTCCAACCCACTGTCCAAACAATCGTAGAACCACAAACCGGGACTAATCCACACAAAACGGCTAGAACCGTAGAGCATGAACTAGGGGGAACCAGAGGCTCCTTCTCGCGAATCTGAATGACCTCACAAGAGCAAAGGTAGCAAGATCTCTTGGATCTCTCTAGCAGTCTTGCTGCATAAGTTTGTAGCTAAATGGTTTGACAAAAGGTTCTTAAAAGGATGGGGAGATGTGGTTTTATAGCAGGGACAACCCCCCTTGGCTAGGTTTGAAAATGGTTTCAAAAGTAAACATGTTTGCATGGCTTTCTTAGGGGAATAAGCATTCAACTTTGGGAGTTTTTGGAGAGCTCCTCAGAAATTCGCGAAGCCTTGACAACCTGGACACCGTCCACGAGAATGACTACAACTTTTGACTCACAACTCCAAATGATGTGAGGTTTTTTGCATTGAAAAGATAATTTGATGTAGATTCTTTTGATGTACCCCTATAGCCCTGTCTCTCTACCACATGGGTGTGACACACCAAAACATCAGAGGTAAAAACTGACAACATCAGCTTCACTTGAAACTTGTTTCCTCCAAATCGGTTGCTTCAAGAGCTCATAGGTTGTTGGGTTTCTTCCATGTGATACCTAAGTTCAACCAACAACAATGGAGATGAAATCATAGTTGTGTCATCAAGGTTACAAGGTAAACTTAAGTTAGCGTTCACCTGGTCACTTATTAGTTTAGCGCGACTTCTTGTGATTGGACCTATAATTGTTGGAGACTTGTCGATGATTGTGGTGTCCTCATCATCCTCCCCCTCTTGAAAAGGATTCATCCTCGACTCTGATGGTCCAAAGTATGGAGAGAGGTCGGACACATTGAAGGTTGGACTAACACCATAATCCATCGAAAGGTCAATCTTGTAGGCATTGTCATTGATCTTCGCAAGCACTTTGAATTGACCATCTCCATGTGGTTGTAACTTGCATTTGCGTTGATCCGGGAAACGATCCTTCCGCGGGTGCACCCACACAAGATCACCTTCTTCAAACAATACCTTCTTTCTTCCCTTGTTTGCTCGTTTTGCATATTGTTCAGTCATCTTCTCAATATTCTCATTGGTCTTCTCATGAATTTTCTTCATGAAGTCAGCACGCTTACTTGCATCAAGATTAGTCCGCTCCTGCAATGGTAAAGGCAAAAGATCTATGGGAGTAGCAGGTTTGAAACCATAAACAATTTCAAAAGGACAAAAATTAGTGGTTGAATGTACTGCCCTGTTGTATGCAAACTCCACATGGGGGAGACACTCTTCCCACATCTTCATTTTTTTCTTCAAAACTGCTCTCAGCATCATGGATAGTGTGCGGTTGACAACTTCAGTTTTGTCGGCGTTCTGGGAACGGGGGTCCCCAGACTTGCTTGCCTGCGGCCTGCGGCGTGGCTCAAAGGGGGGCCTAGCATGGCCCATCTTCACCAACACAAACCCAAGACCCTCGCGAGGGGCCAAGCCTCGCGGGGCGGACGACGCGGAGCTTCCTCAGGCACGGCCTCGTCAGGCTGGCTCACGAGGAGGCGGAGATATCAAGGCAGGGTACCTCACGAGGTGCCCGTGATGCAAGCCATGACGACTCAGGGCGCCAGGCGGGTGCCAGCCCGCGCAGCGTCCTCCTTTCCTCTTTGGTGCAAAGGGGGCAAGCGCAGCCGCGTAGTACCGAGGCATGAGGCAAAGGTTGCCATTTTGGTGTAACGAGACCAAGACCAGGAGGACTACGAGACGGAGGTCATCGTGGAGCCCGAGACGGCGTCATCACCAGAGCTTTGCGCAGACGAAGACCACTTTTGTCAGGATAGCTGATACTAATTGTCCCCCTTCAAATTAGCCCGCCATTGTTGGCTCCCTTCCCGCTCGATATTTGGGAGGAGGACCAGGGCCTCTATAAATAGGACCAGCCACCCACAGAGAGAGGGGGTTCGGTCGGTTGGCTGGGGGCAGAGAGAGAGAAGGTGACTGAACTCCACTGAGCAGTTCATTGCCCCAGCCAAGAACAGACCCTCGCGAGGCTGTTCTTCCTTGTATTGTTCATCATCATCAGCCCAAGAGGCAATCCACCACACCACACATTGGAGTAGGGTATTACACCACAACGGTGGCCCGAACCAGTATAAACCCTGCGTCTCCTGTGTTGTTCTTTCCTTAGTTTTAGATCCTAGCATGGCGGAGGGGTGCAGGTAGGTAGGAGGCGAAATCTCCGCGTGCACCCCAGTGTTCGAACCTCAAGGATCTGCCGGAACCCGAAATCCGACATTTGGCGCGCCAGGTAGGGTGCGCCGGGATTCATCTTCCACCACCCCGTTCTCCTCCGACCATCATGCCCATGTCTGACGCTCGTTGGGCCCGCGCCGAGCGCCGGGCCGCACTCGCTTCCCGCGTCGCCCAGACGGCCCCTGTCGGCGGGCATCCATGCCGTTCCCCGTCACCTGCCGTCAACGCCGCCACCGGCCCGGCGGGGGACGAGCGGCAAGCATCGTCCCAGCATCCGTCCGTGCGGCAAGATGGCCGCACCGCAACTCCCACGCTCACCCCAGCTGGTTCTTCACCCCGCGCGCTCCGCGCGCCCATGGAGCCCCGCAACCTCTCCCCCGTCTATCACGCTGTATCAACACCCCCGGTCGTCGCGGCCCTCTTGGGCGGCTCGCAGGCGCTGCCCACAAGTCACCATGTCAAGCCGTTCATCCACCGGGTCAGCGCCGCTTCCACACGGCAGGGGGCTCCCCTGGATCGGGCGGCGCCCGAGACCTGCCTGACCTTCAGCTCGGAGGACCACCCCTCCAACTCGGCCCACTTGGGTGCGCTCCCCATGCTGTGCACCCCCACCATCTGCCAGGTGGCCGTCACCAGAACCCTCATTGATGGTGGCGCGGGCCTCAGCATGCTCTCGGTCGAGGCCTTCAATCTCCTCTGCATACCCCAGGAACTGCTGCGACCCAGTCGGCCCTTCTCAGGCGTTGGGGGCGGATCGTCCAGCTCCCTGGGACAGATCCGGCTCCCAGTAACCTTCGGCACCTACGACAACTTCCACACGGAGCTGGTCGACTTCTACATCGCCCCCATCAGCCTCCCCTACAACGCCATCCTCGGCTACCCAGCGCTGCCCAGTTCATGGCAGCGATGCACCCGGCGTACAACCTCATGAAGATGCCCGGGAGCAGCGGAGTCCTCACCGTGCACGGGGACACCGGGGACGCTCTGCGGGTGCTCAAGCTCGTCTTCAAGACAGCGGTGTTGGCACAGCCCGCCGACTTGGAGGCCCCCGAGCCCAAGGGAGCTGCGCCCACCAAGAAGAAGCAGTTGTTCGCCCAAGACAAGGTAGAAACCAAGCAAATACCCGTCGATGAGGACGGGTCCACCAACGCCACTTTCACCATAGGCGCCCACCTGAAACCCGAGCAGGAAGAGGCCTTGGTCGGGTTCCTGCGCGCAAACAAGAAGGTATTTGCTTGGGAGCCAGACCAGTTGGCAGGGATCCCCAGGAGTGTAATCGAGCATCACCTCAACGTGTGCCCCAACGTGCGCCCTGTGAAGCAGAAGGCCAGGCGGCAGTCCACAGAAAAGCAGGCCTTCATCGTCCAAGAGACCCGCAAATTAGAGGCCGCTGGGGTCATTCGCGAGGTCCGATACCCAGATTGGTTGGCCAACCCTGTCGTTGTGCCAAAGAAGGGAGGGAAGGAGCGCATGTGTGTCGACTTCACCAACCTCAACAAAGCGTGCCCGCAAGATCCGTTCCCCCTCCCCCGCATCGACCAGATCGTCGATTCCACTGCGGAATGCGACCTGTTATGCTTCCTGGATGCCTTCTCTGGGTATCACCAGATCAAGATGGCGGTAGAAGACGTCGAGAAGACAGCCTTCCTAACCCCGTGTGGGGTGTACTGCTACACATGCATGCCATTCGGGCTGCGTAACGCAGGGGCGACCTTTCAGCGGCTGATGCACATCACCCTGGGCCCGCAGCTCGGGAAGAATGTCGAAGCTTACATCGATGACATCGTGGTAAAATCTCGGGAGGCCAGGACCTTGATACAAGACCTGGAGGAAACCTTCGCGGGCCTCAACGCAGTGAACCTACGGCTCAACCCAGAGAAGTGTGTGTTCGGAGTCCCCTCGGGCAAGCTCTTGGGTTTCCTCGTGTCCCACCGAGGCATCGAGGCTAACCCGGAGAAGGACAAGGCAGTGGAAGACATGAGCCCGCCAAAGACCCTCAAAGAAATGCAGAAGCTCACGGAGCACGTGACCGCGCTAGGGCGCTTCATCTCCAAGTTGGGGGAGCGAGCGCTACCTTTCTTCCAGCTAATGAAGAAAAAGGGGCCCTTCGAGTGGACTGAAGAGGCCGACAAGGCGTTCCAGGATCTCAAGAGATACCTGACCAGTCCACCGGTCATGGTGGCTCCGCGCCCTCAAGAACCCCTGGTGCTTTACCTCGCCGCCACTCCCTACTCCGCCAGTGCAGCCTTGGTGGCAGTCAAAGAGGAGCGTCGAATCAAAACCGCAGCAGCGGACCGGGACGAGGCGGAACAGGAACGGGGAAGGCCCACAGAAACCGCTACAGCGGCTGAGGAGGATCGGCCGCCGCAGAGGGGCGCACCGGAAGCGGAAGAGGCCCCACTCCCAGATGGCCAGTCTCAGGAGTCCTCATTGCCTCAAGAGGCGCCAAGGTCTCCGAAGGGAGCCACCAGCACTGACGCACTCCACCTCGTTGAGCACCCAGTGTACTTCATCAGTACGGTGTTGCGTGATGCAAGGGCACGGTACCCCATGCCTCAGAAACTCCTCCTCGCGCTACTGGTGGCCTCGCGCAAGCTGCGACACTATTTTCAGGGTCACCCCATCAAGGTCGTCTCGTCATACCCCCTGGAGAGAATGCTTAGGAGCCCCAATTCAGCTGGGAGGGTCGCTGAGTGGAACATAGAGTTGCAAGCGTTTCAGCTCGAATTTAGCACGACCAGGGTCATCAAGGGAGCAGCGTTGGCGGATTTTGTGGCAGAATGGACAGAGGCGCCAGGCCTCAAGGCCGACGAGGATCGGTCCCTGTCCCCGGAAAGCGAGGCGCCAGAAGGCTGGGTCATGTACTTCGATGGGGCGTTCTCTAGGCACGGCGCTGGGGCTGGGGCGGTGCTTATATCGCCCACTCAGGACAAGCTCTATTACGCCGTGCAGCTCTACTTCCAGCAAGGTGAAAAGGTCTCCAACAACATAGCGGAGTATGAAGGTTTAATAGCGGGCTTGAAGGCCGCAGCTGCCCTGGGGGTGAAACGCCTCACCATCAAGGGCGATTCGCAGCTCCTTGTCAATTTCTCCAACAAGGTGTACGAGCCGAAGGATGAGCACATGGAAGCCTACCTTGCGGAAGTCCGCAGGATGGAGAAGCAGTTCTGGGGGCTGGAGTTGCAGCATGTGCCTCGTGGCACCAATCAGGAAGCCGATGACATCGCCAAACGCGCGTCCAGGCGGTTACTTCAGGAGCCTGGCGTTTTCGAGGAGCGGCTCTTCAAGCCTTCAGCCCTGCCATCATTATCAAACACGGCTCAGCCCCGGGAGGAGCTCCCCCAGCCACCTGCCTCAGGAGCTCCGGCCTGTGGCCCAGCCTCGGGAGCAAGCCTGCTCCTGACAATGGAACCTCGGGAGGGATGTTGGATCGTGGAGCTCCGGAGCTACTTAACGCAAGGGACCCTGCCGGAGAAGGAGGAGGAAGCAGAGCGAGTGGCACGCCAGGCCACGGCATACTGCATCAAAGATGGAGAGCTCTACCGGAAGCGACCAAACGATGTATCCCTGCGCTGCATCTCCAGGGAGCAAGGCAAGGAACTACTGGAAGATATACACGGCGGAGACTGCGGACATCACTCATCATCACGGACCCTCGTCGGCAAGGCGTTCCGCAGTGGGTTTTATTGGCCCACCGCGCTCAATGATGCTATGGAACTAGTGAAAGCCTGTGAAGCCTGCCAGTTCCACACCAAGCAGATCCATCAGCCAGCAGGAGGCTTGCAGACTATCCCCCTTTCGTGGCCATTCGCAGTCTGGGGGCTTGACATCCTGGGCCCGTTTCCTCGGGCGCCAGGGGGCTACCGCTACCTTTACGTTGCCGTGGACAAGTTCACCAAGTGGGATGAAGTAGAGGCTGTCTGCACCATCCCAGCGGGTTCCGCGGTCAAGTTCATCAAGGGCATCATGAGCCGGTTCGGGGTGCCGAATCGCATCATCACGGACAACGGTTCGTAGTTCACCAGTAACCTGTTCAAAACATACTGTGCTAACCTTGGAATGCAGATATGCTACGCTTCAGTGGCGCACCCCCGAAGCAACGGCCAGGCCGAGCGGGCAAACGCGGAAGTTCTGAGGGGCCTCAAAACCAGGACGTTCAAGAAGAAGCTAGAGGCCTGCGGCAGAGATTGGTATGACGAGCTTCAGTCCGTGTTGTGGTCCATCCGCACAACCGCGACCAAGCCGACTGGGGAGACCCCGTTCTTCCTCGTCTACGGAGCCGAAGCGGTCCTCCCTCACGAGGTCAAACGTCGCTCCGCGCGGGTCCTGGCGTTCGACGAGGCGCGACAGGACGCCGTGCGGGGGATGGACCTCGTGCTGGGGGAGGAACGTCGCCGAGAATCCGCGCTATGAGCGGCGAGGTACCAACAGGCACTGCGGCGATATCACTGCCGCAACATCCGCCCCAGGACTCTTGAGGTAGGAGACCTCGTGCTCAGGCGGGTTCTCTCCAGGGAGGGACTGCACAAGCTCTCTCCCATGTGGGAGGGCCCGTTCAAGGTTGTTCATGTTTCTAGGCCCGGCTCCGCGCGCTTGGAGACTCAGGAGGGAGTGCCGGTCCAGAATGCATGGAACATCCAGCACCTTCGGAGGTTCTACCCCTAAAAAGGCCCAGAGCCTGTGAAGCAAGGCGAGTGCCTGTGAAGCTATCGCGTTTTGGAAAAGGCCCAGAGCCTGTGAAGCAAGGCGAGTGCCTGTGAAGCCATTGCATTTTGGAAAAGGCCCAGAGCCTGTGAAGCTATCGCGTTTTGGAAAAGGCCCAGAGCCTGTGAAGCAAGGCGAGTGCCTGTGAAGCCATCGCGTTTTGGAAAAGGCCCAGAGCCTGTGAAGCAAGGCGAGTGCCTGTGAAGCCATCGCGTTTTGGAAAAAGCCCAGAGCGTGTGAAGCAAGGCGAGTGCCTGTGAAGCCATCGCGTTTTGGAAAAAGCCCAGAGCGTGTGAAGCAAGGCGAGTGCCTGTGAAGCTATCGCGTTTTGGAAAAGGCCCAGAGCCTGTGAAGCAAGCTAGGCGAGTGCCTGTGAAGCTATCGCGTGTTGGAAAAGGCCCAGAGCATGTGAAGCAAGGCGAGTGCCTGTGAAGCCATCGCGTTTTGGAAAAGGCCCAGAGCCTGTGAAGCAAGGCGAGTGCCTGTGAAGCCATCGCGTTTTGGAAAAAGCCCAGAGCGTGTGAAGCAAGGCGAGTGCCTGTGAAGCTATCGCGTTTTGGAAAAGGCCCAGAGCCTGTGAAGCAAGCTAGGCGAGTGCCTGTGAAGCTATCGCGTGTTGGAAAAGGCCCAGAGCATGTGAAGCAAGGCGAGTGCCTGTGAAGCCATCGCGTTTTGGAAAAGGCCCAGAGCCTGTGAAGCAAGGCGAGTGCCTATGAAGCTATCGCGTTTTGGAAAAGGCCCGGAGCCTGCGAAGAAGGCCAACGCCTGTGAAGCTCGCCGCCCGTGACACTCTCACGTAATAATGAGTTGGGGTTGTACACGCCCCGGAGTCTTAGGAGCGCCGGCCTCAGGCCCTGGGGCTCCCTCCCACGCCCAGTGGCAGCACTTAGCTCCGCGCTGGTGAGAAGACGTCGAAGACTAGATTAGGTGCCGGACACGGCTTTTCATTTGCTTTCCGCAGTTGGCTTGTTCCTTCTCATTCGAAGTTTTATTGAAGTTGTTGCCATCTTTGGCTTGCGGTTCTTCGACCTTTCATTCTCCTGCCTCGATTTCTCTGGTGCAAAGCCTCGCGATGGGGGCAGCCGAGCGCCCCCGCGAGAGTCCCTATCCTAGTCATTCAAAGGGTTCGCGACCTGGGCCCCTTGCAGGAGCACCCCTCCAGTCCGTGCCCCTCGGGCACCGCGACACAGACACAGGGCCTGGGTCGGTCGCCCCCACGGTTGGGGCCGGGAACCATCCACGCATGGGCACGTAGCTGGAAGGTACGATAAAGAAAGCAAAACGATGATTAACAGCAATAACCCATACACGCCCCCGCGGGGCTCCACACTACTGTCCTTTTTACACAGGAAAAAGGAAAAGAAAGAACAAATCTGGTGCAGCTCGCCTCACGCCGGCCCGCAGGGAAGCCCGAGCTGCCTCCGGAGCTCAGGCGGACTCCCTCTCGCGCTTCACCAGGGCGCGACGGTGGGCGGACACGCTGCCACCTCCCAAGTAGATACGGCGGCGTGGGGGCTGACCACGGCCACCGCTAGAAGAGTCGCCGCCTGAAGAAGAATCGGAGAAGTTTGAAGAACCCTGAGCGCCGCCTGTTCCCGCGAGCGCTGCCCTCTCCATCATCGCCGGAGCTGGGTTCCCAGCCGCGGTCGTCACCCTCGGGGCAACACCCTGCGCGGCGACCATCTTCCCCAAACACCCTCATGTAGAGGGTGGCATCACCGTCGAACTTGAAGTGTAGGGTGCACCGACGGCCCAGGCCGCACACGCGGGCAAACGACTGCCAACCGCGGGCCAGGGCCAGGCTCCCGGCTGCGGAGACCTCCAGTGAAACCCATGAGGCCCGGCTGCAGCAGCGTCGGCCTAAAGCCAGAGGCCGCCCGGGGCGCCGGCCGGGAGTTCGCCAAGGAGGAAGCGAGGAAGAGGAAGCCGGGTGCTAGTCGGCTCCGCCGACCACACGACGAACTCCGGCAGCACCTCGGCAGTGCAAAAGCGCGGCATGGGGGGACGCACAGCCGGAGCGCACCCCCTGATCGCAGTAATCTGCCCGCCACCGAGCTGGAAGGTGTCTCCTCGGCCGCGGGGAGCTGCTGTGGTGGCCACAGGATGTTTGCGGGGGCGCCCTCGGCTGCCCTTGGGAGGAGGAGAGGCCTGCTCAACCTGGCAGGTCTTCCCCTTCTCCGCGGCCGAGAACCTCCTCGATGGGGCCATGGAGAAGAAGGAGAAGCAAGGGGAGATGAACTGGAAGGGCACGCGTCGATCAGTACTTATAGTTGGCAAGGGCCAACTGACGGCCCCCACGATCGCAGGTAATCATGACCCGCTTAGCATGCAGGGACTTTTCCAATCCGTGCAGTTGCCGAGGTGAAGGAAATATGCCCTAGAGGCAATAATAAAGTTATTATTTATTTCCTTATAATCATGATAAATGTTTATTATTCATGCTAGAATTGTATTAACCGGAAACATAATACATGTGTGAATACATAGACAAACAAAGTGTCACTAGTATGCCTCTACTTGACTAGCTCGTTAATCAAAGATGGTTATGTTTCCTAACCATGAACAATGAGTTGTTATTTGATTAACGGGATCACATCATTGAGAGAATGATCTGATTGATATGACCCATTCCATTAGCTTAGCACCCGATCGTTTAGTATGTTGTTATTGCTTTCTTCATGACTTATACATGTTCCTATAACTATGAGATTATGCAACTCCCGTTTACCGGACGAACACTTTGGGTACTACCAAACGTCACAACGTAACTGGGTGATTATAAAGGAGTACTACAGGTGTCTCCAAAGGTACATGTTGGGTTGGCGTATTTCGAGATTAGGTTTTGTCACTCCGATTGTCGGAGAGGTATCTCTGGGCCCTCTCAGTAATGCACATCACTTAAGCCTTCCAAGCATTGCAACTAAATGAGTTAGTTGCGGGATGATGTATTACAGAACGAGTAAAGAGACTTGCCGGCAACGAGATTGAACTAGGTATTGGAATACCGACGATCGAATCTCGGGCAAGTAACATACCGATGACAAAGGGAACGACGTATGTTGTTATGCGGTCTGACCGATAAAGATCTTCGTAGAATATGTAGGAGCCAATATGGGCATCCAGGTCCCGCTATTGGTTATTGACCGGAGACGTGTCTCGGTCATGTCTACATTGTTCTCGAACCCGTAGGGTCCGCACGCTTAAGGTTACGATGACAGTTATATTATGAGTTTATGCATTTTGATGTACCGAAGGTTCTTTGGAGTCCCGGATGTGATCACGGACATGACGAGGAGTCTCGAAATGGTCGAGACATAAAGATCGATATATTGGAAGCCTATGTTTGGATATCGGAAGTGTTCCGGGTGAAATCGGGATTTTACCGGAGTACCGGGAGGATACCGGAACCCCCCGGGAGCTATATGGGCCTTAGTGGGCTTTAGTGGAAAATAGAAGGGGCAGCCCAAGATGGGCCGCGCGCCTCCCCCCTCCCCTAGTCCTATTAGGACAAGGAGAGGTGGCCTGCCCCCCCTCTGTCTTTTCCCCCTCCGCGAATCCTATTCCAACTAGGATTGGGGGGGATCCTACTCCCAGAGGGAGTAGGACTCTCCTGGCGTGCCCCCCTTGGCCGGCCAGCCTCCCCCCCTTTTGGTCCTTTATATACTGAGGCAGAGGCACCCTAGAACACACAAGTTGATCCACGTGATCTATTCCTTAGCCGTGTGCGGTGCCCCCAGCCACCATAGTCCTTGATAATACCGTAGCGGAGTTTAGGCGAAGCCCTGCTGCTGTAGTGCATCAAGATCGTCACCACGCCGTCGTGCTGATGGAACTCTTCCCCGACACTTTGCTGGATCGGAGTCCGGGGATCGTCATCGAGCTGAACGTGTGCTAGAACTCGGAGGTGCCGTAGTTTCGGTGCTTGATCGGTCGGATCGTGAAGACGTACGACTACATCAACCAAACGCTTCCGTTGTCGATCTACCAGGTATGTAGATCATACTCCCTCTCTCGTTGCTATGCATCACCATGATCTTGCGTGTGCGTAGGAAAATTTTGAAATTACTACGAAACCCTTTAGTGGCATCCGAGCCTAGGTTTTATATGTTGATGTTATATGCACGAGTAGAACACAAGTGAGTTGTGGGCGATATAAGTCATACTGCCTACCAGCATGTCATACTTTGGTTCGGCGGTATTGTTGGATGAAGCGGCCCAGACCAACATTACGCGTACGCTTACGCGAGACCGGTTCTCCCGACGTGCTTTGCACAGAGGTGGCTTGTGGGTGACAGTTTCTCCAACTTTAGTTGAACCAAGTGTGGCTACGCCCGGTCCTTGTGAAGGTTAAAACGGAGTCAAATTGACAAACTATCGTTGTGGTTTTGATGCGTAGGTGAGATTGGTTCTTACTTAAGCCCGTAGCAGCCACGTAAAACTTGCAACAACAAAGTAGAGGACGTCTAACTTGTTTTTGCAGGGCATGTTGTGATGTGATATGGTCAAGACATGATGCTGAATTTTATTGTATGAGATGATCATGTTTTGTAACCGAGTTATCGGCAACCGGCAGGAGCCATATGGTTGTCGCTTTATTGTATGCAATGCAATCGCGATGTAATGCTTTACTTTATCACTAAACGGTAGCGATAGTCGTAGAAGCACAAGCTTGGCGAGACGACAACGATGCTACGATGGAGATCAAGGTGTCACGCCGGTGACGATGGTGATCACGACGGTGCTTCGAAGATGGAGATCACAAGCACAAGATGATGATGGCCATATCATATCACTTATATTGATTGCATGTGATGTTTATCTTTTATGCATCTTATCTTGCTTTGATTGACGGTAGCATTATAAGATGATCTCTCACTAAATTATCAAGAAGTGTTCTCCCTGAGTATGCACCGTTGCGAAAGTTCTTCATGCTGAGACACCACGTGATGATCTGGTGTGATAGGTTCTACGTTCAAATACAACGGGTGCAAAACAGTTGCACACGCGGCATACTCATGTTATACTTGACGAGCTAAGCATATACAGATATGGCCTCGGAACATGGAGACCGAAAGGTCGAGCATGAATCATATAGTAGATATGATCAACATAATGATGTTCACCAATGAAACTACTCCATCTCACGTGATGATCGGACATGGTTTAGTTGATTTGGATCACATGATCACTTAGAGGATTAGAGAGATGTCTATCTAAGTGGGAGTTCTTAAGTAATATGATTAATTGAACTTAAATTTATCATGAACTTAGTCCCTGATAGTATCTTGCTTGTTTATGATGGTTGTAGATAGATGGCTTGTGCTGTTGTTCCGTTGAATTTTAATGCGTTCCTTGAGAAAGCAAAGTTGAAAGATGATGGTAGCAATTACACGGACTGGGTCCGTAACTTGAGGATTATCCTCATTGCTGCACAGAAGAATTACGTCCTGGAAGCACTGCTGGGTGCCAAGCCTGCTGCTGGAGCAACACCAGATGTAATGAACGTCTGGCAGAGCAAAGCTGATGACTACTCGATATTCAGTGTGCCATGCTTTACGGCTTAGAATCGGGACTTCAACGACGTTTTGAACGTCATGGAGCATATGAGATGTTCCAAGAGTTGAAGTTAATATTTCAAGCAAATGCCCGGATTGAGAGATATGAAGTCTCCAATAAGTTTTATAGCTGCAAGATGGAGGAGAACAGTTCTGTCAGTGAGCATATACTCAAAATGTCTGGGTATAATAATCACTTGATTCAGTTGGGAGTTAATCTTCCAGATGATTGCGTCATTGACAGAATTCTCCAATCACTGCCACCAAGCTACAAGAGCTTCGTGATGAACTATAATATGCAAGGGATGAACAAGACTATTCCCGAGCTCTTCGCGATGCTAAAAGCTGCGGAGGTAGAAATCAAGAAGGAGCATCAAGTGTTGATGGTCAACAAGACCACTAGTTTCAAGAAAAAGGGCAAAGGGAAGAAGAAGGGGAACTTCAAAAAGAACGGCAAGCAAGTTGCTACTCAAGAGAAGAAACCCAAACCTGGACCTAAGCCTGAAACTGAGTGCTTCTATTGCAAGCAGACTGGTCACTGGAAGCGGAACTGCCCCAAGTATTTGGCGGATAAGAAGGATGGCAAGGTGAACAAAGGTATATGTGATATACATGTTATTCATGTGTACCTTACCAATGCTCGCAGTAGCACCTGGGTATTTGATACTGGTTCTGTTGCTAATATTTGCAACTCGAAACAGGGACTACGGATTAAGCGAAGATTGGCTAAGGACGAGGTGACGATGCGCGTGGGAAACGGTTCCAAAGTCGATGTAATCGCGGTCGGCACGCTACCTCTACATCTACCTTCGGGATTAGTATTAGACCTAAATAATTGTTATTTGGTGCCAGCGTTAAGCATGAACATTATATCTAGATCTTGTTTAATGCGAGACGGTTATTCATTTAAATCAGAGAATAATGGTTGTTCTATTTATATGAGTAATATCTTTTATGGTCATGCACCCTTGAAGAGTGGTCTATTCTTATTTAATCTCGAGAGTAGTGATACACATATTCATAATGTTGAAGCCAAAAGATGCAGAGTTGATAATGATAGTGCAACTTATTTGTGGCACTGCCATTTAGGTCATATCGGTGTAAAGCGCATGAAGAAACTCCATACTGATGGGCTTTTGGAACCACTTGATTATGAATCGCTTGGTACTTGCGAACCGTGCCTCATGGGCAAGATGACTAAAACACCGTTCTCCGGTACTATGGAGAGAGCAACAAATTTGTTGGAAATCATACATACAGATGTATGTGGTCCGATGAATATTGAAGCTCGTGGCGGACATCATTATTTTCTCACCTTCACAGATGATTTAAGCAGATACAGGTATATCTACTTAATGAAACATAAGTCTGAAACATTTGAAAAGTTCAAAGAATTTCAGAGTGAAGTGGAAAATCATCGTAACAAGAAAATAAAGTTTCTATGATCTGATCGTGGAGGAGAATATTTGAGTTACGAGTTTGGTGTACATTTGAAACAATGCGGAATAGTTTCGCAGCTCACACCACCCGGAACACCACAGCGTAATGGTGTGTCCGAACGTCGTAATCATACTTTACTAGATATGGTGCGATCTATGATGTCTCTTACTGATTTACCGCTATCGTTTTGGGGATACGCTCTAGAGACAGCCGCATTCACGTTAAATAGGGCACCATCAAAATCCGTTGAGACGACGTCTTATGAACTGTGGTTTGGCAAGAAACCAAAGTTGTCGTTTCTGAAAGTTTGGGGCTGCGATGCTTATGTGAAAAAACTTCAACCTGATAAGCTCGAACCCAAATCGGAGAAATGTGTCTTCATAGGATATCCAAAGGAAACTATTGGATACACCTTCTATCACAGATCCGAAGGCAAGACTTTTGTTGCTAAATTCGGAAACTTTCTGGAGAAGGAGTTTCTCTCGAAAGAAGTGAGTGGGAGGAAAGTAGAACTTGACGAGGTAATTGTACCTACTCCCTTATTGGAAAGTAGTACATCACAGAAAACTGTTTCTGCGACACCTACACCAGTTAGCGAGGAAGCTAATGATGATGATCATGAAACTTCAGAACAAGATACTACTGAACCTCGTAGATCAACCAGAGTAAGATCCGCGCCAGAGTGGTACGGTAATCCTGTTCTAGAAGCCATCCTACTAGATCATGATGAACCTATGAACTATGAAGAAGCGATGGTGAGCCCAGATTCCGCAAAGTGGCTTGAAGCCATGAAATCTGAGATGGGATCCATGTATGAGAACAAAGTATGGACTTTGGTTGACTTGCCCGATGATCGGCAAGCAATTGAGAATAAATGGATCTTCAAAAAGAAGACTGACACTGACGGTAATATTACTGTCTACAAAGCTCGACTTGTCGCAAAAGGTTTTCGGCAAGTTCAAGGGATTGACTACGATGAGACCTTCTCACCCGTAGCGATGCTTAAGTCTGTCCGAATCATGTTAGCAATTGCCGCATTTTATGATTATGAAATTTGGCAGATGGATGTCAAAACTGCATTCCTGAATGGATTTATGGAAGAAGAGTTGTATATGATGCAACCAGAAGGTTTTGTCGATCCAAAGGGAGCTAACAAAGTGTGCAAGCTCCAGCGATCCATTTATGGACTGGTGCAAGCCTCTCGGAGTTGGAATAAACGTTTTGATAGTGTGATCAAAGCATTTGGTTTTATACAGACTTTTGGAGAAGCCTGTATTTACAAGAAAGTGAGTGGGAGCTCTGTAGCATTTCTGATATTATATGTGGATGACATATTACTAATTGGAAATGATATAGAATTTCTGGATAGCATAAAGGGATACTTGAATAAGAGTTTTTCAATGAAAGACCTCGGTGAAGCTGCTTACATATTAGGCATTAAGATCTATAGAGATAGATCAAAACGCTTAATTGGACTTTCACAAACCACATACCTTGACAAAATTTTGAAGAAGTTCAAAATGGATCAAGCAAAGAAAGGGTTCTTGCCTGTGTTACAAGGTGTGAAGTTGAGTAAGACTCAATGCCCGACCACTGCAGAAGATAGAGAGAATATGAAAGATGTTCCCTATGCATCAGCCATAGGATCTATCATGTATGCAATGCTGTGTACCAGACCTGATGTGTGCCTTGCTATAAGTCTAGCAGGGAGGTACCAAAGTAATCCAGGAGTGGATCATTGGACAGCGGTCAAGAACATCCTGAAATACCTGAAAAGGACTAAGGATATGTTTCTCATATATGGGGGTGACAAAGAACTCATCGTAAAAGGTTACGTTGATGCAAGCTTTGACACTGATCCGGACGATTCTAAATCGCAAACTGGATACATGTTTACATTAAACGGTGGGGCTGTAAGTTGGTGCAGTTCTAAACAAAGCGTTGTAGCGGGTTCTACATGTGAAGCGGAGTACATAGCTGCTTCGGAAGCAGCAAATGAAGGAGTCTGGATGAAGGAGTTCATATCCGATCTAGGTGTCATACCTAGTGCATCGGGTCCAATGAAAATCTTTTGTGACAATACTGGTGCAATTGCCTTGGCAAAGGAATCCAGATTTCACAAGAGAACCAAGCACATCAAGAGACGCTTCAATTCCATCCGGGATCTAGTCCAGGTGGGAGACATGGAGATTTGCAAGATACATATGGATCTGAATATTGCAGACCCGTTGACTAAGCCTCTTCCACAAGCAAAACATGATCAGCACCAAGGCTCCATGGGTGTTAGAATCATTACTGTGTAATCTAGATTATTGACTCTAGTGCAAGTGGGAGACTGAAGGAAATATGCCCTAGAGGCAATAATAAAGTTATTATTTATTTCCTTATAATCATGATAAATGTTTATTATTCATGCTAGAATTGTATTAACCGGAAACATAATACATGTGTGAATACATAGACAAACAAAGTGTCACTAGTATGCCTCTACTTGACTAGCTCGTTAATCAAAGATGGTTATGTTTCCTAACCATGAACAATGAGTTGTTATTTGATTAACGGGATCACATCATTGAGAGAATGATCTGATTGACATGACCCATTCCATTAGCTTAGCACCCGATCGTTTAGTATGTTGCTATTGCTTTCTTCATGACTTATACATGTTCCTATAACTAATGAGATTATGCAACTCCCGTTTATCGGAGGAACACTTTGGGTACTACCAAACGTCACAACGTAACTGGGTGATTATAAAGGAGTACTACAGGTGTCTCCAAAGGTACATGTTGGGTTGGCGTATTTCGAGATTAGGTTTTGTCACTCCGATTGTCGGAGAGGTATCTCTGGGCCCTCTCGGTAATGCACATCACATAAGCCTTGCAAGCATTGTAACTAATATGTTAGTTGCGTGATGATGTGTTAAGGAACGAGTAAAGAGACTTGCCGATAACGAGATTGAACTAGGTATTGGATACCGACGATCGAATCTCGGGCAAGTAACATACCGATGACAAAGGGAACAACGTATGTTGTTATGCGGTCTGACCGGTACAGTTCTTCGTAGAATATGTAGGAGCCAATATGGGCATCTAGGTCCCGCTATTGGTTATTGACCGGAGACGTGTCTCGGTCATGTCTACATTGTTCTCGAACCCGTAGGGTCCGCACGCTTAAGGTTACGATGACAGTTATATTATGAGTTTATGCATTTTGATGTACCGAAGGTTGTTCGGAGTCCCGGATGTGATCACGGACATGACGAGGAGTCTCGAAATGGTCGAGACATAAAGATTGATATATTGGAAGCCTATGTTTGGATATCGGAAGTGTTCCGGGTGAAATCGGGATTTTACCGGAGTACCGGGAGGATACCGGAACCCCCCGGGAGCTATATGGGCCTTAGTGGGCTTTAGTGGAAAAGAGAAGGGGCAGCCCAAGATGGGCCGCGCGCCTCCCCCCTCCCCTAGTCCTATTAGGACAAGGAGAGGTGGCCTGCCCCCCCTCTCTCTTTTCCCCCTCCGCGAATCCTATTCCAACTAGGATTGGGGGGGATCCTACTCCCAGAGGGAGTAGGACTCTCCTGGCGTGCCCCCCTTGGCCGGCCAGCCTCCCCCCCTTTTGGTCCTTTATATACTGAGGCAGAGGCACCCTAGAACACACAAGTTGATCCAAGTGATCTATTCCTTAGCCGTGTGCGGTGCCCCCAGCCACCATAGTCCTCGATAATACTGTAGCGGAGTTTAGGCGAAGCCCTGCTGCTGTAGTGCATCAAGATCGTCACCACGCCGTCGTGCTGACGGAACTCTTCCCCGACACTTTGCTGGATCGGAGTCGGGGATCGTCATCGAGCTGAACGTGTGCTAGAACTCGGAGGTGTCGTAGTTTCGGTGCTTGATCGGTCGGATCGTGAAGACGTACGACTACATTAACCAAACGCTTCCGTTGTCGATCTACTAGGTATGTAGATCATACTCCCCCTCTCGTTGCTATGCATCACCATGATCTTGCGTGTGCGTAGGAAAATTTTGAAATTACTACGAAACCCTTTACGAGGCGCCATGGGGAAGTGGAGACGCCCACGTCCAATCAACCGCCACGCGGCGCCCAAGGCCGCAGGCTGTTAGGGCCCGTGGCGCTTCGCTCTTGCCCTTTCACCTCCCAGCACGGCCAAGTCCGGGCGCGCCTTGGGCCCGGGGGCTACTGTCGGCGTTCTGGGAACGGGGGTCCCCAGACTTGCCTGCCAGCGGCCTGCGGCATGGCTCAAAGGGGGGCCCAGCATGGCCCATCTTCACCAACACAAACCCAAGACCCTCGCAAGGGGTCAAGCCTCGCGGGGCGGACGACACGGAGCTTCCTCAGGCATGGCCTCGTCAGGCTGGCTCACGAGGAGGCGGAGAGATCAAGGCAGGGTACCTCACGAGGTGCCCGTGACGCAAGCCATGACGACTTAGGGCGCCAGGCGGGTGCCAGCCCGCGCAGCGTCCTCCTTTCCTCTTTGGTGCAAAGGGGGCAAGCGCGGCCGCGGAGTACCGAGGCATCAGGCAAAGGTTGCCATTTTGGTGCAACGAGACCGAGACCAGGAGGACTACGAGACGGAGGTCATCGTGGAGCCCAAGACGGCGTCATCACCAGAGCTTTGCGCAGACGAAGACCACTTTTGTCAGGATAGCTGATACTAGCTGTCCCCCTTCAAATTAGCCCGCCATTGTTGGCTCCCTTCCCGCTCGATATTTGGGAGGAGGACCAGGGCCTCTATAAATAGGACCAGCCACCCACAGAGAGAGGGGGTTCGGTCGGTTGGCTGGGGGCAGAGAGAGAGAGAGAAGGTGACTGAACTCCACTGAGCAGTTCATCGCCCCAGCCAAGAACAGACCCTCGCGAGGCTGTTCTTCCTTGTATTGTTCATCATCATCAGCCCAAGAGGCAATCCACCACACCACACACTGGAGTAGGGTATTACACCACAACGGTGGCCCGAACCAGTATAAACCCTGCGTCTCTTGTGTTGGTCTTTCCTTAGTTTTAGATCCTAGCATGGCGGAGGGGTGCAGGTAGGTAGGAGGCGAAATCTCCGTGCGCACCCCGGTGTTCGAACCTCAAGGGTCTGCCGGAACCCGAAATCCGAGAAGTTTGTCCATCCGTTTGTGGGTGGCATGTGGTGGAAAAGAGAAGCTTTGTTCCTAGCTTTGCCCACAATGTTTTCCAAAAATAGCTCAGAAACTTGGTGTCACGATCTGAAACAATACTGCGTGGTACTCCATGTAGTCGCACGACTTCCCTGAAAAACAAATCAGCAATGTGTGAAGCATCATCGCTCTTGTGACACGAGATAAAATGAGCCATTTTTCTAAACCTATAAACCACCACAAAAGCTGAATCACTCCTCCTCTTAGTGCATGGTAATCCAAGAACAAAACCCATGGAAATATCTTCCCAAGGTGTACTAGGAATTGATAAAGGCGTATAAAGTCCATGAGGGTTTAAACGTGACTTAGCTTTGCGGTAGATCTCACAACGTAGCACGTAGCGCTCAACATCACGCCTCATCCTTGGCCAAAAGAAATGTTCAATCAGCACACTCTCAGTTTTCTTTGCTCCAAAATGTCCCATGAGACCACCAGCATGAGCCTCCTGCAAAAGCAACAAGCGAACAGAGCAATCTGGGATGCACAATTTGTTAGCTCGAAACAAGAATCCATCATGCAAGTGGAACTTTTTCCAACCTTTTCCCTCACTACACTTTGAGTGTGGGTCAGCAAAATATGGTTCATTGGCATACAATTCTTTGATGCTTTGCAACCCAAGAATTTTAGTATCAAGTTGTGAGAGTAAAATATGGCGTCTAGACAAAGCATCAGCAACAACATTATATTTTCCTTTCTTGTACTTGACAATATAGGGAAAATATTCTCTGAATTCACTCCATTTTGCATGCCTATGGTTCAGTTTATGTTGACCCCTAAGGTGCTTTAAAGATTCATGGTCGGAATGTATCACAAATTCTTTAGGCCACAGATAATGTTGCCATGTTTCCAAAGATCTCACAAGTGCATATAATTCTTTGTCATAAATTGAGTAATTTAGAGTTGGACCATTTAGCTTCTCACTAAAATATGCAATAGGCCTACCTTCTTGCATTAGTATGCCTCCAATACCAACACCACTTGCATCACATTCAATTTCAAAAGTCTTACCAAAGTTGGGTAGCGCAAGCAATGGGGCAGATGTCAATTTTTCTTTCAGCTCTCGGAAGGCCTTCTCTTGTACATTTGCCCACTTGAAGGGAACATCTTTCTTGGTTAGCTCATTCATTGGGGCAGCAATGGTGCTGAAGTCCTTCACAAACCGACGGTAGAAACCAGCAAGGCCCAGAAAACTTCGTACTTGGCTTACATTTTGTGGAGGCATCCACTCACAGATGGCCTTGACCTTCTCCTCATCTACCTCCACACCTTTACCTGAAACAACAAAGCCAAGAAACACAACTTTGTCTGTGCAAAATACGCACTTTTCCTTGTTAGTATATAATCTCTCCTCTCTTAGGACAACAAGCACACGCCGGATGTGTTCAACATGTTCATCCAAAGTTTTGCTATAAATCAGGATGTCATCAAAGTAAACAATCACAAACTTGCCCATGAACATTCTAATAACATGATTCATTAATCTCATGAAGGTACTAAGTGCATTTGTCAATCCAAATGGCATAACTAACCACTCATACAAACCAGATTTTGTTTTGAAAGTAGTTTTCCACTCATCACCCTCTCTCATTCTAATTTGGTGGTAACAACTTCGCAAGTCAATTTTAGAAAAGATGGTGGCACCACTAAGTTCATCGAGCCTAGGTATTGGGTGCCTATACCTCACGGTGATGTTGTTAATAGGCCTACAATCACAACACATTCGAAAAGATCCATCTTTTTTTGGTACTAAAAGAATGGGTACAGCACAAGGAGAGAGACTTTCCCTTACATAACCTTTGTTTAGTAGGCCTTCAACTTGTCGCTGAATCTCCTTGGTTTCCTCCGGATTTGTGCGTTATGGTTGTCGGTTCGGCAATGGGGCTCCTGGAACCAAATCAATTTGGTGTTCAATGCCTCTTTGTGGTGGCAGCCCTGGTGGTATCTCCTCGGGGAACACATCTTCATACCCCTGCAAAACTTCAGCAACAACACTAGGAGTAGTAGAAGGTAATTCGTTAGTAGAAAGAAAGTTGTCCGTGTACAAAAGTACAAAGAAAATGAAATTGGGTTCTCTCAACTCTCTCATGTCCCTTCTCCTAGCCATCATAACTAATCCCTGTTTTTCTCATGTCTTGGTCAACTTAAGCTGTGGGGTTTTATTTGGCTTTGGATTCTCTCGCTCACTATGTTGGTGGATGTCACTCAAGTGTTTCTCGCTCACTCTCTCTTTCTTTTTCAGACCATCCATCAATATTTCTTCGAGTGTCAAAGGGAGCAAAGATATGCGCTCTCCCTCGTATTGGAACGAGAGACGATTAGCACGGCCGCTGATTTGCACATCACGATCATACAACCAAGGTCTTCCCAACAACAATTGGCATGCTTGCATTGCACCACGTCACATTCCACTTGGTCTCGATACTTCCCAGTGGAAAACTGAACGGTGACTATATTGCTTACTCGAAGTGTACCACAATCATTGAGCCATTGCATCTTATATGGACTTGGGTGCCTTGTTTGTTTCAGTCCCAATTTCTCTATCAAATCTGAACTTGCAATGTTGTTGTAGCTACCATTGTCAACAATAATTCTGCAAACCTTGTCCTTGATGGTGCCACGGGTGTGAAAAATATTATGTCGCTGCCCTTTCTCTTCTCTAGCTGCATTAACACTAAGAACACGACGGGAAACAAAGCAATCTCCCATGTCGGCCTGAATATCACAACCACTCTTCTCGCCCTCTTCATCCCCATGATCATCCGATGCTCCATTATCTTCATGCCCACTCTCAGATTCCCATTCACCTTGTTCATTCACAAAGAGAACTCTCTCGTTTCAACATTCAGAAGAAATGTGACCATGCCCTTTGCACTTCCAACACTCAATATCTCGGCTTCGAGATGATGGTACAGCTGTGGGGTTAGAAGTACTTCCAGCAGCAGAAGGAGCACGCTTGTCAACATTCCTAGGAGCCGGTGATGATGCCGATGAAGCCCTGTTCTCCGGGTGGCAGTAGGGTGTGAAGTATACTGAAACTGAGAACCACCATGAGAGGCACTTGGCCGCAACCTTTGACATGGTGTGGTGGTGTGGTTATGAGATATCCGTCCATGACCACTCTGCTGCACCTTCCTCTCCGTGCGCTTTGATTGCTCCAGAATATCTTGTAGAGTGTTATAGGGAAACATCTCCACAAAATAAGAAATTTCACTGTTGAGACCATGCAGAAATCTTGCCATCTTTGACTCCTCATCTTCATGAATACGAGCACGAACTAGCAACAATTCCATCTCTTTATAGTACTCATCCACCGTGCGCATACCTTGGCTGAGGCGTTGCAATCTGTTTCGGAGATCTCTTTGATATTGTGAAGGAACAAACCTTCGCCTCATGGCTTGTTTCATCTCTTCCCAAGTGTCAATGTGGTCACGGCCTAGCAGCAACTGATTTTCTTATAGTTGATTCCACCAAGTGAGTGCATAACCAGAAAACTCAACACAAGCAAGGTTGACTCTCTTCGGATCAGCAAGGTTATGGATATGAAAAATCTGATCACACTGCTCTTCCCAATCAAAGTATGCATCGGGGTCTTCCTTTCCTGTGAACTTGGGGACGTGCAACTTGATTCTTGCCATGTCATCTCGACCATCTCGATCATGACGTTCTGCACGACGCCCATCTTCACCAACACGACGGTATGGGACACCATCATAATCATCGAAATCATCTCCATGACCACGAGAAACACGCTCATGATGGTCATAGTAGTGCCCACAAGGACCATGGCCTCACCCTCCAAGTTGTCCTCCTTGCTTCCCTCCATGAGCAGCAGCACCACGCCCACGAGCAGCAGCCACATGTCCACCATAGTTGCTGTTATCATCCTCCAAGTCATCATCCACAGCAGCATGCACGGAATTCTCATTGCCAACTTCCTCAACTGGATCAATAGGGTGTTGTCGGTGTCGAATCCTATCACCACCTGCTAGAGGACGCTCATGGAGCATCCTTTCCATGGCTTGGAGTAAGTTGTTCTCGAGTCGCTGCAGCTTGGCACGTGTGACCGGGGCATCTTCTTCCGCATGGTTTTCTCCATGAACACTCGATCTAGATCCTACCATGTTAGTAAGGCAAAAAGTGGAATAGGATAATTTTGTGGAATCACACAACCTCACCTCTTACTCACCAAAGTTCTTATGAGTTCACATCAGATTGTGCTTCTCTCGGATGTGTTAAAGCGATTGAAAGACAGGGATCAAAGAACTAGCTTCGGTTTTTGGTGGAGCTCGGTGGGTAAACAAAAAAGGGCTTGTGCTGAAATCAAGTTGATGCAAACCAAGAAAAATATGTGGATGGATCTACTGCACCTTTGCACCAAGATTGACAAACACAAAACACAAGCTTCTGAAAATTTTCTATCAAGCTGAAACCTTTGGATCTTACTTTTCTTTTTCTCTCTTGACTTTTTTGCCACTCTTTTTTTTTCTCTTTTTCCAAAGCACAACAACCAAATCTGAAAGCAACTATGAAGATGAACTTGGTGCAGATCTAAAAGGTGAAGAACATGCCAGGTATGCAACAACAAGATCTCAGCGCCAACAAGGCTTGGATTTATTTGTGGTGGGGCTTTGGACTTCTAGGACAGAAAATATAGCATGAAAAACACTCGATCTAAAAGGGTGATAGCAAGATAAACTTGGATAACAGATCCTACCGTGTCAACGAAGGCTCTGATACCCGAGGGTGGCCCGATCTTCACGTCGTAGGATCGAATCGGGAGGGATAACTAGCTGCAAGCAGCCGGGATAACTAGCTTTATACCTGCCAAGGTTGGATGCAACCCATACGTTGGGGAAGGCTGGCCGAAGCTACAAGAACTCCAAAACGCTGTCCGAACAATAGCAGAACCACAAACCGGGAGTAATCCACACAAAACAACCGGAACCATAGAGCACGAACAAGCGGGAACCAGAGGCTCCTTCTCGCGAATCCGAATGAACTCACAAGAGCAAAGGTAGCAAGATCTCTTGGATCTCTCTAGCAGTCTTGCTGCATAAGCTTGTAGCTAAATGGTTTGACAAAAGGTTCTCAAAAGGATGGGGGAGATGGGGTTTTATAGCAGGGACAACCCCCTTGGCTAGGTATGAAAATGGTTTCAAAAGTAAACAGGTTTGCATGGCTTTCTTGGGGAAATAAGCAGTCAACTTTGGGAGTTGTTGGAGAGCTCCTCAGAAATTCGCAAAGCCTTGACAGCGTGGACACCTTCCACGAGAATGACTACAACTTTTGACTCACAATTCCAAATGATGTGAGGTTTTTTGCATTGAAAAGATAATTTTATGTAGCTTCTGTTGATGTACCCCTATAGCCCCGTCTCGCTACCACATGGGTGTTTTTTAGAAATGGAGGTTTACCCTCGGCCTCTGCATCATAACGATGCATGCAGCCTTCTTATTAAAAGTTCGCAAAGTACCACAAAGTCATAAAAGTATTACAGCTCGCAAGCGGAGCAAGAGGAAATGAAAAATAGAAAAGTACACACTGAGAATCACAACCGGTATGGCAAGATGTATGATACGACTCCTAGAGTCCTATCCTGTTATGCCACCGCCATCTGAACTGGTTGAATATAGCCCGTGCTACCATCTCCCGCTGGGTGCACCCAGTAACCAAAGGCTCCCTGGAGTCCATAGGAGTGAGTAAGGACCACGTACGGATCCAAGCAGTAGCTCTGAAGATAACCTGCAAGAAATTTAAATTGTATTGTTTGTTAAAAATAAAATCTTTCTGACAGTTCCATATAGCCCACAAAAACGCACATATTCCAAGCCGAATGCGAGCTGCAATAGTATGTTCAACCCCAGTTACCCATGTTCCAAACAATGAGTCAATGTCAACTGGAGGGTTAATGTTGAAGGCTATATGAATCGTTCTCCAAAGCAATTTGGCTAGTGGGCAGTCAATGAATAAATGTTGTATTGTTTCATCATGATCACAAAAACAACAACGTGAACTACCTTGAAATCTACCACATGGGTGTGGCACACCAAAACACCAGAGGTAAAAACTAACAACATCAGCTTCACTTGAAACTTGTTTCCTCCAAACTTGTTCCTCCAAACCGGTTGCTTCAAGAGCTCGTAGGTTGTTGGGTTTCTTCCATGTGATACCTAAGTTCAACCAACAACAATGGAGATGAAATCATAGTTGTGTCATCAAGGTTACAAGGTAAACTTAAGTTAGCGTTCACCTGGTTACTTATTAGTTTGGCGCGACTTCTTGTGATTGGACCTATAATTGTTGGACACTTGTCAATGATTGTGGTGTCCTCGTCACCTTCCCCTTCCGAAGAGCCGAATGGCTGAATGGAATCCACGATCCAAGTGGCAGCTGCTAGATTTTGTAATGGAGTACTAAGGACCTGATACTTACGAGGATGGTCACTCGAATAGAGCCGGCGCTTGTGCGACTGGACTGGGTTGACGACGCTCGCGTTCATCCAGCTCCCTCTGAAGTCGTTCGAGGCGATCACGCTCAGCCAAAGTAACCAGGCGAGTCGACTCCATGGCTAGCGCCTCAGGAGTCGTTCCAGTGATGGGAGTGTTCAGGAGTTGATCGTTCCAACGGCGGAGCTCGTCCCGCTGCTCCCGAGTGAGAGCTTGAGGCACGTACGACTCGTGCCACGGGAAGTCGCCGTTGGTGTTGACTTGGGATGCACCCACGTGATCGGCTTTGCGCTCCGGGTAGCCCGGGGGTACGCGGTGCTCAGTGTTATCTGCCATAAGGACCTCGGCAGTCGACTCGATGCTCTCGGACTCATATTCCTCCGAGGAATCTCCGAGTGATCCGTTCGAGAGGTCGAGAGCCGCCACTTGCTCCGCTGCCGCCTGAGTGGCGACAGCGTTTTGATCCAAGGTTGTAGACGCGAATGCCCAGAGCGCTTGCGACGACGTACAGCGGTGGGATGGGCAACCACTCGGTACGGAACCGAGGGCTGTCGAAGAAGGACCCCGTAGGAAGAAGCTCGGAAGTGTGTCGTGCCACGGGTGGGCAACACCCCCACGTCCAGCGGGGCTTCACGTAGCCACGTTGAGTCATCGGCGATGAAGGAGATCATCCCGAAGCAAATTTCGCCGCCGACTGCATGATGATGATGAAGAAGTACACCTACACCGTGAAGTTTTGCTAGATGCCTAGCCCCAAGGTGGGCGCCAACTGTCGGGGTTATGATACTGACAATATGTACTAGGGGTACGAATAAGGGGCATAGTCTAGCTACAGCGTAGGTGTACAGTGTTTAACGAGTTCAGACCCCTCACTCGTGGAGGTAAAATCCCTAAGTCTCGTGCCTTGTGGCTTGCTTTGATTTGATAGATAGGATTACGAGGTTGAACCTGCTCGTCTATGGAGAGGGGTGCAGCTTATGTAGAGTGCACTGCAGCCCCATGTCTCCCATGCCGCCAGGGCAATTAATGCAATTGAATGAGGCAGTTACTAGTGTAATGAGCCTATACTATAGTAGTTACAGGTAATGGTAGTTATAACTCTATTTAGTAGACGACTTAGGATCCCTCGACCGTTGCAGCTCCCACGACGCCTTCTTGCCCTGTACGTCCGAGTGGTTGATCGTCCGTCGAGTGACGTGTGGTTGTCCGAGTGCTGTAGATCCGTCCGAGTGATCCTCCTGAAGTATGCATCTGAATGCTGGCATGGTCCAGGGACCTACCTATGATGGTGATGGGCCCCATGTGGGTCCTAAATGACGGGTCCTTGACCCTACCTATAATAGGTGACCACGTCAGGCACCGCTTCCTTCTAGAAGGCACCGCTGAGACATTTTTGCTTGCTCCACTACGCAAGGAAGCTCGGGAGAAACCCTTGATCCGGTGGGATCGGCGATGATGGCTACGTGCGTCACATCTCTTGGGGCGTCGTTCCAGGAGCTTCTTGACGGCCAAAGGGACCAGTGATAGGAGGTCATTAGTGCTGCTTGGTCGTGTCCGCCTAGCAATGAGGGCGACCGGGCTTCTGTGACAACGATGACGGTGGTGAGCATGGTCAGAGGTGTGGCATTGGACGCGGTAGTCAGCTCTTCTCCGCCGTGTCCATGAGATTACCTCGGTTTCCTTTTGCTGCGAAGTTGAGACTGCGGTGCGGGACCCCTGTGGCGTACGATGACGGACGACACGTAGTCCGTTCAACGATTTACCATGCCGCCAACCTTATCTATTTCTACATAGTTTTCTGCTGAATAGGACCTGCGTTGTCCTGTTGTGGGTGAAGGCCTGGAGGGCGATCCGCCGTGTAAGTGTAGTATTATTGTGCGTCCAATTGAATTGCCGTTTCTTCTTCTTTTTCTTTGATCTCCCAACCCTCCTCATATTGTTTTTTTGCTCCATCTTGCTAAATCTAATCGAAGCTAGTAATTTGCTGGATCTTTCAGAAAAAAAGTGCTTAAGAAAGGTGCTTAAAGAAATAAATCAGACTTTTTTTAAACATTGATGTTTATTTATATAGAACAGACGCTTAATTAGGCGTCTCTTCTATAAAAATAGACACTAATGCTTCAGAAAAATTCGATTTTATTTTTTTAAAACACCTCCCTAAGCATCTATCATTGTACAAGACATTATGATCCTGCCAATAGTTGTCACTACTACAGCACATCGATATGTGCAACAGTTAGACGCTAGGTAGGGTGCGAAGGCCCATGCCTTCCTAGTAAAACGCTGCCCCTGGCCCATACAACGGCGCCCCGGCGTCACTGTTGAGAAACAGCTCGCTTACCTAGCGCCTGATGTGCTTTCATTTTTTTTGAAAAAGAGAGATTTTTCGGTTTCTGCATCAGAACGATGCATACATGGCTATGCAGCAGCACTACAGTCACAGTGCATGATCGATTACATGAACGGAGGGATGGACTCCTAACTAGCGGGAATATCTGACAGTCACCAGCACATGGATATTTCTGTTCCGTTTGATGGATGATGGGTAGCTTCACGCCACACGGCTGCTCCCCGCCCCGCAGCACCACATGCCCGTGTCAGCTTGCCCGGCCAAACCACCACCGGCCACGTACCCTCGCAGCCTTCCAGATCCTCCTCGCCCCCGATTCTTGCTTCGTTTTCTCTCGCCTTTATGGAAGGGAAGGCTTGCGAGCGGTGGCGTCGACGAACAACCCGGCATGGACGAGGGACCCAGCAGCAGCAGCAGGCCCCGTGTCCGGCATGCATGCAATAATGACGGCAAACGAGGATCCCCCAGCCCAACGAACCCCGCCCTGCTTCCCGGATGGAGCACCTGCTCCTGCTTGCCTCCCTTTTCATGCTCCTGAAGCAATCCATCCATCGAGCATTCCAGCCAGCCGCTTTCTTTTGCCTTCGGTTTTTCTTGTTACGAATCGGTCGTTCCGGCAGCTGGCTCTTCGGTGTGGGTTCATCCCAGCCCTAGTGATTTTGTTTGTGTGTCTTGTTTGTTTTTAGCTTCCGAAAATACGGGTCACGCCCTACATCTAAAGCGTGCGTACGTAACGAACCAACCTGTGATTGAGATGGTTAGATGGACAGTGGTATCCCCAACCCATCAGGATTCAAATCCTTGTGCTCGCATTATTCCTGGATTTATTTCAGGATTTCCGGCGATGCGCTTTCAGTGGAAGGAGACGTTCCCGTTGACGACGAGGCGCCTATGATGGCTTCATAAATCTCAAGATAATATGTCGGCTCAGTCTCTCGGAGGTGCTCATAAGGGTAGGGTGTGCGTGTGTGCGTTCATAGGGGTGAGTGTATGCGCGTGTATATGAGCGCTTATGTCTGTACTGATGCTGAAAAAAGCGTGCGTACGTACATATCTCACTACATGTGCAGCATGGTGCAGATGTTAGACCTACTCCAACGCGGCTGACCCAAACAGACGGATTTTGCGTGTTTTGAGTCGGTTAGACGGAGCCGATGTCCATCATTTATCACCAGCCCGTAGGTCAGCCTAATACAGATGGACATATTTCACGGATAGACATATTTTAAAATTTAAAAATACAAATAAATAAAAAAATAGCCAGTAAAAGCCAAGTTTACATTAATTAAAATTTGAAATATTAAACAATAAAAACCTGTGGTAGCCGGCGGTGGATCTACGCGTCGACGGCGTCCTTCTCGATCAGGTTGACGTACACCGGCGCCTCCATCAACGGAAAAGCCGCTTGAAAGGCTGCCAGCGCAGCTGCCTGTCACGCTGCATTTGGTGCCGCCTGTTGGACCGGCTGCTGCGTCGCCTGCCGCCCAGCCTCCATCTCGTGCTCCGTTGCCTCCCGCTCGGCCGCCAACACATGAATCTCGGCCTCATACAGGTGCTGCCCCCTCCTACTCGGTTGCGCCCAGCCAAACGGGCATGCACGACACATAGATGGACACCATGCACGTCCACAAAATCGAACGCCATGACTTCCCATGCGCAGGCGGTGCTGGTGGCGCGGTGGCACGCTGGCCTTCACGCTGATCGCTGACTCGGCGAGCGCATGCGGAAGGCCATGACACCTGGCCAGCTCCTGTAGCTCGGACACTTCATAGGCCCTTCTTGAGGCCACAATGTAGGCGGCCTCCTCCTCCTTCTCCCGGTCCTCCTCCTTCAGCACCAACGGTGGTGGAGCGCACGCACTAGGTGTGCCAAAGCTCTATATTCATCGCAGGTTGTGCTCGGGGGCAAACCATGTGTTCCAGTTCGGCGAGCCCAACGCAGTCTGGGTGGCGGCAGAGTTCGGGACGGAGGTTAGCACGGCTGCGGTGGAGCTCGGCCATCTGCACACGGTCGAATTGCGGCACAACCGGCACCAGAACCCAGTCGGGGTTATGGTACCAATCATGCGGTAGGTTGATATCCAGCCATGGCGTCGACACACCATGCTCCCAAAAATAGTGGCAATGATGCACCGAGATGTAGTGGTGTTGGTGTGCCGGCCACGAGGCCATGGTGAAGCTGGTCGGCCGGCGCCCTGACGAGGAGTCGGCCTCGTGCTCATGCTTGTCGGCACACTTGTTGAAGAACCCCATGGTGGCAGCGGCTATGGCTTGGTTGTCGGGCGGATGGGAGCAATGGAAGAAGAAGACTGGGGAGAAGGGAGAAGTGGATTGGCCGACCCCCCCCCCCCCCCCCCCCCCCCCCCCCCCCCCCCCCCCCCCCCCCCGCCCAGCATTAAAAAGGACGGTGTGCTCTGGGATCTCCTGCTGACATAGAGCGAACGAGCGGCGCGTCTGTCTCATGTCCGTGCATACACAAATCGGGCCCAAATATCGGATAGAAATACATTCACACGAACACCGAGAGGACATAATTTAGGTATACATCTCAGGGTTGGGCTGTGGTTTTGGCCTCACGGATCCAAGGTTCAAAATGGACGAAATGGGTCATCGCGCACACCATTTTTTGTTTTTCCAAAATGGATGTTAGATACCGACCTCTGTTCCGTTTGATTGATGATTGATAGGTTGACCCATGACCCCAACTAAAATGATGCACACAATCTTCTTTATTAAAGTTAATGCAAGGCATCGATGCTAAAAACATCGACAAGCCGAATACAAAACTTAGGCAACCAAGAAAGACATGTTAGATATGGTATTACCATCTATGACTAAGTCGAATTCTTTCGCAACAACGCCATTAAGAAGGAATACCCATCCTCATGCCGTCCAGCCGGAGACGTCAAGGACAAAGATTTTCATCTTGATTGTCGAGAGCAACCAATTGAGGTACTCCTCATCTAGGACACATAGAAATGAGATTGTGGACCGTTTATCTAGTTCCAGGGCCAATGGTGGGTGGATTTACCACATGGAATGGGTGGTAAGCAACTTCATATTGAAATTGAGCCATGATGCTTTAGGCTATTAGATAATAGATAACAAATTAAAAAGTCAATAAAGATGAGCAGGTTTTTCATTAGTTGCTTATGCTGAGAAAAAGGGTTTCCCCCCGCTTTGTATTACAAAGCAAACATCCGATACAACCAACGATGGGTGCTGGGGCGGAAGCAGCACAACCACACCCAAAAAGAAAAGAAAGAGAAAAAAATAAAAGAAACAAATGCCGATAACGGCGGATCGACAAAGACGACGAAGCATCGCGACCGCTGCTTCCACCGGAAATCGTCCCCCAAGCTCCGAGACTCCGAAGCGCCGGTACCAATCAACACCTCCAAGAAGGGACGCAACGATGACGACGCTGCTGTCAAGGGTTTCCCTCGGTACACGGTGAGGAAAGAGGAAGGGTAGCCCCGACGCCCTCCAGGAAGGTCCGATGGCACCCTCAGGCGCCACCGCATCGGTGTCGGCCAAGCCAACAGGGATTTCTCCCGATCCCATCCTCCACTCCGGTGCTCGCCACCAAATCGACCACCACCCTGTGCACACAGACACGAAGCTTCCCATGCTGTCTCATCACGACACCGTGAAGATGGCCTGCACAACGAGGAAGGGGAGCCGGGACTAGGGCAGCAACACCGTTAGCATACTGGAGGGCCCCACCTCCATCGTCCACGACGGTAGCCGACCGGACGCCAAAGCGGGAGCCTGCCGGGCCCGTGGCCCTACAGGCCCAGCCAGATCCTCAGAAGCCCGGACAACTCCCGCCTCCGCGCCGCAGCTGGCATGCCGTCGGCGTCACTGCCCCCCGTCCGAGCTGCTCCACCACCTCACCACATAGACGACGACGAAGCCACACCGGGGGCCGGCCCGCTAGGACCCAGATGGGGCCCGCGGGCCCTGATCTGGGCCGGGGGCGCGCCACCACGCCGTCTCGTCGGGACGCCGGGCCGTCATCAGGCCAAGGGGCACCGCCGCTGCCCCCATGCCCCGGGTAGGGAGCCGCGCGCGCGGAGACAGGCAGGCTCCGCTGCCGCCAACACCACCCGGCCAGCGCCGGGGGTGCCCGTCGGCGGCAGCAGGGAGGGAAGGAGCGACAGGGGTGGCCGAAGGGGAGGCAGGGCTCGCGCCGCCCCGGCCACCTCCCGGGAGGCGGCGTGGAGCGGATCCGGGGGAAGGGGGAGGAGGGGGAGGGGCGGGGGCAGGGCGGCCCGCGACCGGCAGCGGCGGCGGGGCCTAGGAGCAGGGGCGGCGGCGGCGGGGGAGGGAGGGAGGAACCCTAGATCGGGGGAGCCCTTTGGTTCCGGGTTGAAAATGTATTGTGACCTCTTCAAGTCTTCTTTCTCCTTCTTGACCACAATTGTCACTGCTGTGGGCGAGTTAACAACTACTCCATCATATTATTTGTCACATAAATGAATAGAAATAATTGTATCTAAGACTAAAAATACGTCCATTTACACGACAAGTAATGCTGGACGGATGGAGCATTTCGCTAATTTCAAGGACAAAATGGAATGTCGTTGGCAGAAACTTGCAACATTCTTTACGTTTCTCATATATGGCCACTTGTTGCGAACCAACCCTTGGTTGAGATGGTTAGGTGGACAGTGGTATCCCCAACCCATCAGGATTCAAATCCTGGTGCTCGCATTTATCCTGAATTTATTTCAGGAGTTCCGGCGATATGCTTTCAGTGGGAGGAGACGTTCCCGTCGACTATGAGGCGCCTACGGTGACTTCGTAAAATCTCAAGATGATATGTCGGCTCAGTCTCTCGGAGGTGCTCATAGAGGTAGGGTGTGCGTGTGTGCGTTCATAGGGGTGAGTGTATGCGCGTGTATATAAGCGCTTATGTCTGTACTGATGCACAAAAAAAATATGGCCACTTGTTCTGATGCTCCACATAGATGCCATCATAGGTTATACACTTTAACAGCATGTAATACAAATGAGTCCTTTAAAAAATCTATAGGATTTAATCGTAAGAACCAAACGGATAGCATAGGAAAGTTCCTAAGGATTACAATTCTAGAAACTTTCTATAGAAATGATACGAATCAAAGAGACCCTTAATATTTACATGCATTTAACACCCTTGTTGTTGCGTATATGGCTTAGGTGGGATCCTTATTATAAAAAGTGGAAAAAACATCAATAGGCAAATAATCGAAAAAAGTCTCATGTGTACATTCCTGAACACATCTTGAATCTATAAACTTCATGTGTTTTCATATTCACCAATATATCAGTGAAGTGTCTAGATTACCAAATGTTTTCTAAATTTAGCCATGGCTGTCAAATATCTCAAAATAATTTTTCAAAAAGTTGTTTCAAAAATTTCCCTATGTACAGTTTCCCCATCCATACACCTCAAACTGACTTATCCCCCCATATATATGGCACTCGGTTTAGACGCCACATCTAGCTACTTCACAACATACTAAAGGAATTTTTTTAATCACCAAAAAGAATACCATATTCACCAGTTTTAACTCAAAGGCGAGGGACACTAGTTCCAAAAATAGTTACATAGTTGTAATCTATATTTGTAACAAATAATCATGATTTTAAACTTTTGACTTCCAAATTTGAATTTAACACCAATATTTCAATGATTTTCAATAAAGCTATTTATATCATTTTACCTCTAGAAAAAACCCAAATAATAAGCTAAATTATGCAATACAGATTTAAATGGTAGTAATTTACAAACTAATTTAGCGTTCTCAAAATTTCCTCAAATACTTTTCAAATATTGTATTGTTAATTAAGAAGGTTTAAATACCAATAAATTAGTGGTTAATTACAATTCATAATATTCAAATACTTGGAGTAACTGAAACAATATTTAGAATGGTTAGAATTTTATTGTTTTTAGTTATAGGAGAATTTGTGTGATTATTTATAATACAGTTTTTATGTAACTCCCAACTTAGTTGGCATATGTGCCTAACAGGTGGGCCAAGATATCATGATAGGGAAAACAAGTAAAATTGCATTTCCCCGTTCCAATGAACAAGTTGCGCCCATATTTTATAATTTAACAATGATTATTTAACCAACCAAATGTGGGTTACGTGTGACAAAAGTTATACCACTGAATTCGTATTCGGAAAATGTTTCACTGATATAAATTATCAGTCACATAGTTTTTTGTTGGTTAAAATAATGATCAAGGATAAATTTTATACCGTGTGCATGTCTTATTCACTGGAATGGAGTAAGCGGAAACCACGGAGGAAAAAACAGTACCAAATGTTTAGAAAAAAAATGGAATATACTCTTTCATCTTTTTAGCGGGTACATACTCTTTCACTCATGGACTACAAGAATACAGTTATCGGGAAGCAGTAGTTTAATTCTTTTTATCGCATCATGATTTGGAGCCTAGAATTAATAATATTTTTCAAGAATACTTTAGGCATGCTTGGTATATTTTCACATGACTATTAGGGCATCTCCAATGACGAACCATAAACCTGCACAAACCCTGTACATACATACACATACGGATAGCGATGTCCAGACCGTGAAAGTTATACAACACGGATATGTATCGATTCACATGGCGGTCCGAACGAAGTGTCTCCCGCAAACTGGGGGCAAACACGGGAGACTTTGCGGGTGTTCGGGCAGCACTCACGCCCGTTTCTGACCACAATGGCCCATTCAAACCCCCTCCTCTCTCGCCCACGTGCGTTCTCGTCCCCCGCCAGCTGCCAAATTCATGCCGCTGTAGAGCGCGTCGCTCCATATTGAAGCCGGAGCGGACTCGACCTCTCGCTGGCTCCGCCATTGAAACGGCGCGCCGGTCGAGGGCACCGCCCGCGCCGCATTATTGGTGTCTGTGCCTGTTCAATGCCGGCAACACGTTACTGGACGGGACAGACGAGATATCTACGAAGCCCGTTCAATGCCATGTCTGTCCATATGTACACTATTAAGCAGGCTCGCCGGTCAAGAAATCCACTCCGGCGTCGCGTATTAATGCTCCCCCATCTCCTCCTTCATCACTCTTCTGATGACTTTCGAAGAGCAGTTCTCCGGCAATACAAGCCGGCTCGGTTGCCCACCGAGCCGGTAGGATACGAGTTGGCAGCTTGCTTCTCCACCTCCCGCGCCTGGCCCGACAAAGCAAGTTGCCGCCCCAAGCCGACGCATGGTTTAACAACTCGCCACTTTAGGCCCACTCGACGAGGAGTGGCGATTTGCTCCATGCCGGCACGACGGGGAGCACGGCGACATGAGTGTCATCGTTGTCGGCGACGACGTTCCGTCGTACCGCGCCTCCTGTGCCTACAACCGCACCGCCCGCGCCATGCAGGCAGAGACAGAAGCCGGGTGCACGAAGAGTGACGAGTGGCTGGCCGATGTCTCCGCGTCGGCCGCCGTCATCGAGGAGAAGTAGAACACGGGAGTCCATCGCTGCTTGGGTCCCATGAAGTCCATAGTCGAGGCGACGCCGACGTACACAGTCGGTGTCTTGCCCGGTTCTTCTCTTGCGAGGACTTCCGTCGATCCCACATGGGCTCCACGGAAACGGAGGCGCCGCCTTCCCCTTCCGCTGAAGTATCAACTGAGTGTTCCATTCTGATGAGCGGCGAGGAAGCCAGCCGTCCTTTGCGTTAAAGCATATACCTTCGGGGCTTCCGGCAGTCAGGAAGACAAAGGGATCCGCGGGTGGCGATTTAGATTAGGTATTATTATACTTCCAGAGCCAGACTAGCACCGCTTAGTTGATATAAATATACTGAAATCCATCATGTGTATATGAAAATCCGACATTTGATATGAAATCCGTCATATTTATATGAAATCCGGTCATGTTTGCACGAATTTCGTTCGGTTGATTTAAGTTGTTGTGAAAATGTTTGCGGTTATGATTGGATGTCGTCTTGCCGCATTCATGTCCGCGAACTGGTCCTTCTATCCTTCAATAGATGCGGGAGAAAATTTGCAAGTTGCCATTAAAGATGCCCTTAACTAGCTACTCACTACATAAATGTTGTTTTCTGGCCTTTATTCATCAAACTATCGAAGGGGTCTTACTTGCGAGTGTTCTAGTTATATGCCTAGTCGATCGTCGCAATCTCGGTCGACTGAGCACAGCCATCGTTGAATTAACTTGATGATAGTTACTTATCTGGGCCTGGGATTTAGATGGAAAATCCTAGATCTCACGATGTCGACTCGGGATTGAAGAACTCTCGGGCTCCTTGTTGATCCGCCGTATAATAAGAAAATAAAACATGCGTGTGTTTGTGACTCGCAGGTCGCAGTCGGGGCTCTTTGGACCATATGGTTAGGCACCTTCTGATCCAGTAATCCTACAACAAATGTGTGCGTGAGCCACCTCACCCCTGCCCTGGTTTGTGTCGCCCAACGGAACGTGTCCCGCATGCGACGGTGGCGTGGAGGGCGCGACAGCAACCCATGCGGCCGTGAACGGCCCACAATTAATCTATCCAATGCTCTCGCCATGACTCACCAGCCGACGTGCATGGCTCGTGTCGTGAATGATGGCGAGGGGGGGAAGAGGAGGAGCCGTGTAAGCGTCGCCGCGGCAATAAATTATCGCGACGGACCGGTTCATGCACTGCCGCTTCGGTTCAGTGACGTGCGGTGCTCGTCGCGCCCCCGCCGGTGCTCTGTACCACACCCAGGAAGCCGCTCGGTCGGGTCCACGGCCGCTTGGCCTTGGAGCACACAGTCTTTGCAATGCAACGCGGTCGGGCCAGGGCCAGCCTAGCTAGGTGTACCTCTCGCTCGCTGCCGCCTTTGCGTTGGGGCTAAGCAGCTCTCCATTATTTTCTTCCAAGCCGGGAAAAGGTTCCTGTCTCCGCTTCCCATCTGGTCTCGTCTCGTCTCCTGCGTGTCCATGTACACCGTACCGGTGTATGATGGATCGGCACTGTTGTCTGTTGATATGTGCGTGCAGTGCAGCAGGTATGGGTCTGGGTATGCATGCTACGCATCGGCGCAATGCTTGCTTGCATGCATGCATGCATCGAATAAAGTTTTTTGCTTGAGCGCCTAGCTAGCCATGCTGTGCCTTTCACAACAAAGAACGCTAGCTGGAACCGCGGGTGGCGCCCACGTACGCACAGTGCATGTCGCGTACTTTGGCGAGTACCTCCACGTACAACTTGGCATATGTGGACCGAGGAGCATACCACTCCATCGATCGATTGTCATCTACGTACTGCTGACTCCAAGCTGCGTCGAAGTCATGTAAACAGTGCCACGGTAATCCTAATCCGCTCATTGCATACTATTCGTCATCTGGCCAGTATATGTTGAAATATGAGATGGGCCTAGAGCCCATATGTCAATTTCAGATTTGATCTCTAAGGGCCCATGTAGGTGGCATGACAAAGTGGTGGGAAGTTTAGTCCCACCCCGGAAGTGAAAGAAGAGTTGGAGTGGTTTATACGGGATCCTCTCCATCATGCTATTGAAGCTTGAGAAGAGATGAGGCACTCGCGCACTCCTCCTCGCCTCGCCACGCCACGCCTCGTCACGACGCGCCGAGGGTTACGGGATTGAGCCGAGCCGAGCTGACGTGGGTTCAGCCCATGTCTCTCCACGCGCGGCCGCACATATATATGTGGGACGCTGCCAACCCTAGCCGCCACGAAACAAAACGCATATCCGCCTCCATGCCCACGTCATTCCTCTGCTGCTGCTGCCGCCGACAAATCCGTCCCGTTCACTGCGTACACGGTTGACGGGAGAGCAGGCCTCTGAAACCCCGCTTCTCCGGATCCTGTACGGGAGAGGGGCGATTAGGTTTTTGGGTAGCGATTACGCGACTGCTCGCTTCTGTTCATCTACGTCCGCATCACCTTCGTCATCACCATGTCGACCGACACCGACCGTGCCGCCGCTGAGAAGGCCGAGGCCGACAAGAAGGCCGCCGAGGATGCCGCGGCTGCTGCCGCTGCATGGCCGATTGGAGGGTATACATCGTTTATCCTTCTCGTGTTTCTTTCTGTTGTAGCAGTACTAGCGATATGCGTAGATATTTCTACTATATGCGTAGTACATGCTCTGTTAGATCGTAATCAGTGTGTTATCAATGCTGTCCATGTCATGCTCATGATTTATTCATAGATTAACTTAATCGAAAAACTGCCTATTTTCTTATCAATCCAAAAACCTAATGTGTGTAGGAGTTTTTCGAATTCTGGTTTTGCTGCTGCACTGAAACCGTCCCCGTTTACGGGGACATACTTTAAGCATTGGCAGACTAAATTAAACCACCTTATGGCTCACGGCCATGAACGTGTTCTGGGTCGCCGGTGTGACTCCCACAGGAACGATCGCTCCTGAACAGGAGAAGGCATTCAAAGAGGCCACTATCGTGTTTCTCGGGGCAGTTCTGAGCGTGATTGGAGATAAACTGGTTGACGCATATTTGCATGTGCGGTCTGCCAAGGACTTGTGGGAGGCACTCGAATCTAAGTTCGGGGCTGCCGATGCAGGGAGCGAGATGTATATTATAGAGCAGTTCCACGATTACAAGATGGTTGAAAACCATCCTGTATTGGAGCAGGCTCATGAGATAATATGCATTGTTAAGGAGCTTGAGCTTCTTAAGTGTGAGTTACCGGGCAAGTTTGTCGCGGACTGCATAGTCGCTAAGCTTCCCAATTCCTGAAGGAACTTTGCCACCACTCTGAAACATCAGAGGCGTGAATTCTCTGAGGATGTCATAGGCCATCATGTGACAGAATCAGAGGCAAAGACCTCCCACAAGCCCAAGGAAAGAACGGTGTCCAACAGAGTGCCGACTTTAAGAAGAAGGGTAAGAAGACCTTCAAGAAGAACAAGAAGGATGAGGGCTGCTTTACTTGTGGTTCACTTGAACATTGGGCCAACAAGTGCCCAAACAAGTATAAGAAGCAAGGGCAGGACTCCAAGTCTGTCAATATGATTGTGAGCAACAATGAGAGTGGTGCATCTGGTACGGTAATTTATTTGCTGTATTTTCAGTTTGGCCGTCCACCGATTGGTGGGTCGACACAGGTGCAGGTGTTCATGTGTGTGCTGACATTTCATTGTTTTCTTCTTACCAGGCCACAGGTCACGGGTCCGTACTGATGGGGAATGGCGCGAGTGCTTCTGTTCTTGGTGTTGGCACGGTCGATCTGAAGTTTACTTCGGGAAGGATCGTGCAGCTGAAGAACGTGCAGCATGTCCCCGCCATCAAGAAGAACCTCGTTAGTGGCTCCCTTCTATGTAGAGAAGGGTTTAAGTTGGTATTCGACGAAATATGGACTATTTGTTAGAAAGGGTTATGAATGCGGAGGCATGTTCCACCTTTCTCTTGTAGATCTATGTAATAAAGTTGTGAACAATATTCATTTGAGTGTTAATGAATCTGAAGTATGACATTCACGTCTTTGTCACATTAGTTTCGGTGTTATGACGCGGCTAGCAAAATCGAATTTAATCCCGAGTTTCACTTTAGCCAAAGGTTCTAAGTGCCATTCGTGTGTGCAATCTAAGCAACCTCGCAAGCCTCACAAGGCAGCAGAGGAGAGACACTTGGCGCCACTGGAACTCATACATTCTGATCTTTGTGAGATGAATGGTGTGTTGACTAAAGGTGGAAAGAAATATTTCATGACTTTGATAGATGATTCCACTAGATATTGCTATGTGTATTTGTTAAATACTAAAGATGAGGCTCTACACTACTTCAAAATCTATAAGGCAGAAGTTGAGAATCAACTTGAAAAGAAAATTAAACGAGTCCGGTCAGATCATGGTGGAGAGTACTTCTCGAAAGAGTTTGATGCCTTTTGTATGGAACACGACATTATTCACCTGGGCGCTTGGCGAAATTAATGTGCCGATCCCCAAAAAGCGTAAGCTTGGACCAAAGACTGTGGACTGTGTTAATTTGGGCTACGCTATGAATAGTGTTGGCTATAGATTTCTAGTAGTGAAATCTGAGGTACCTGACATGAAAGTCGGTACAATTATGGAGTCTAAAGATGCTACATTCTTTGAGGACATTTTTCCCATGAGAGATGTACAAAGCACTTCTAGACAGGAATCTGAGGAGACTCCTGAACCTGCCATTCCGATGGAATATTATAATCAAACACATGATGAAAATCCTGAGGAGGATAATGAGGATCCCTTGGAGGCAAGAGCAAAGACTGTAAAACCTTTGGTGATGATTTCTTTCATATACCTGGAGGATTAATCCCACTTCTATTTCAGAAGCGTTATGCATCCTCCAGAAGCTGACTTACTGGAAGGATGCGGTCCGTAGGCGAGATGGATCCATCATGGCTAACGGACTTGGAGCTTACTGAACGTCCTTATGGTGCCAACCCCATTGGGATGGCAAGTGTGTTCAAGAGAAGCTTAGGCCGATGGTACGGATAGAAAAGTACAAGCTAGCTTGTGCCAAAGGCTACGCCCAGAAAGGAAGAAGAAGATTCTTCGACACCTATACTGTGGCCATACTGACCACCATTCGAGTATACTCTCGTTGCAGCCTCGGCATGGTCTTCTCATTCATCAGATGGATGTTAATACGCTTTCCTGAACGGAGAGCTAAAGGAAAATCTATATGCAACAGCCTGATGCTTTTGTGATGGATGGGCAGGAAGGAAAAGTGTGTAAATTGGTGAAATCTTTGTATGGCTGAGACAAGCCCTAAGCAATGGCATGACAAGTTTAATGAAACGTTGACATCTGTTGGCTTTGTTGTTATGAGGCCGACAAATGTGTACTATCGCTGTGGGCGAAGGAGTTATACTGTGTTGTATGTTGATGACATACTGAATATTTGACTAATCTCAAGTTGATCGAGGGTTAAGTCTTTCCTATCTCAGAACTTGAGATGAAGACCTTGAGTGGCTGATGTTATCTTGAACATCAAGCTATTGAGAGATGATGAGGGTGGGATTACACTTTTGCAATCCCATTATGTTGAGAAGGTGTTGAGTCGTTTTGGATATTCGAACTAAAAACCATCTCAAACACCATATGATTCTAGTGTGCTGATTTGAAAGTCTAAAGGCACAGCTATAGATCAATTGAGATACTCTCAGATTGTTGGTTCACTACAGTATCTAGCGAGCGCAACGAGGCCTTGCAATCCCATTATGTTGAGAAGGTGTTGAGTCGTTTTGGATATTCGGACTGCAAACCATCTCAAACACCATATGATCCTAGTGTGCTGATTTGAATGTCTAAAGGCACAACTATAGATGAATTGAGATACTCTCAGATTGTTGGTTCACTCCAGTATCTAGCGAGCGAAACGAGGCCTGACATTGCATTTGCTATTAGCAAACTGAGCCGGTTTGTTTCCAAACCGGGTGATGTACATTGGTGTGCTCTTGAGAGAGTTATGCGCTATCTGAAAGGTACTATGAACTATGGACTTCACTATACCGGATACCCGTCGGTACTTGAAGGGTATAGTGATGCGAATTGGATCTCTGATGCTGATGAGATGAAGGCCACAACTGGGTATATATTTACTCTTGGAGGTGGTGCTGTTTCCTGGAAGTCTTGCAAGCAAACGATCTTAACAAGATCGACAATGGAAGCAGAATTAACAGCATTAGACACATCGGGTGGCGAAGCAGAATGGCTTCGAGATCTGTTGATGGACTTGCCAGTGGTTGAGAAGCCGGTTCCGGCCATCCTTATGAACTGTGACAATCAAACAGTTATTGTCAAGGTGAAGAGTTCAAAGAACAACATGAAGTCCAACAAACACATAAGAATGAGATTGAAAGCTGTCAGAAAATTGAGGAACTCCGGAGTGATAGCGTTGGATTATATCCAAACGGCTAAGAATCTGGCAGATCCCTTTACTAAAGGGCTATCATGTGTTGTGATAGATAACGCATCAAGGGAGATGGGTATGAGACCCACATGAGTTGCCATGGTAGTAACCCAACCTATGTGATCGGAGATCCCGTGAAGTAGGACCTGGGAAAACAAGCCAGTGGTGAACTGAGGAGAGTAACTTTACTAACCCACTCCGTTGGAGATGCAATACTCTCTGAAACTGTATGGAAGGATGACCACTGTCTTAATGTGTTCCAAGGCTTATATGCATAAGCAAGATGCTATCCTACAGAGCGATCTTTGGAGGAACACACCTATATGAGCCCGACTGCTGGTCACAGTCTATGAGATTGGGGTGATCTCTAGCAAGCTCATGAACAGGCCAGGAGTGTGACTAATATGCTCCACCCGAGGGGTCGGCCTTCGGCAACCTCGTATCAGTGAGACTTGTGGTGAAACTTCTTGACGCCAAACTGACAATTCAAGGCATAGTCCATTGTTCAGTTGTGAAGGAGTGTAACTACTTGGTCTAGGTGGAGCTCAACCTTAATCGGTCTCCACTGAGATGCTGGTATATCAAAACAGCGTTTGAAACAAAGAACAAACTGGGCCCCTGAGATCTGGTGGGGGATTGTTGAACTATGAGATGGGCCTAGAGCTCATATGACAATTTCAGATTTGATCTCTAAGGGCCCATGTAGGTGGGATGACAAGGTGGTGGAAAGTTTAGTCCCACCCCGGAAGTGGAAGGAGAGTTGGAGTGGTTTATAAGGGATCCTCTCCATCATGCTATTGGAGCTTGAGAAGAGATGAAGCCCTCGCGCACTCCTCCTCCTCCGCTCGCCTCGTCACGACGCGACGCGACGCGGGTTGCGGGATTGAGCCGAGCCGAGCTCACTCATATGCGCTTCTTTTTGCGTCAGCAACGCACGCGTCTTTGCCTGTAGGCCCTCTGCGCCGTGGCCGTGGGCTCCGCCTCGCCGTGGTTCAGCCCTGTCTCTCCCCGCGCTGGCCGCCCCCTCTCTCTGGGCCTGCCACCCTCCGCCCCCCGCCGCCCCGCCCTCTCCGCCCCTCCCGCCCCCGTCCTCTGCTCTCCTGCCGCCGCGGCCTCCGTCCCTTCCCGCGTCCCCCGGTTGCGGCGCGCACGGCCTCGCCCCCCCGCTTCCCGGCCTTCCGGAGCAGGTGCCTTCCGTTTTTGGTCGCGCTACGCGCCCTGCTCGCTTCTGTTCCGCTCCGTCTGCCTCCCCTTCTCGCTCCCCCTGTCGCCTGCCGCCGCCCGTCCCGCCCGTGCGCCGGCCTGCGGCCCCGCCTCCGCCGCGCTGCCGCGCTGCTGCCGCCGCCCCCCCCGCTGTCCTGCCGATTTGGAGGTACCCTCGTTTATCCTTCTCTTTCTTTTCTTTGTCGCGTCCTCCGCGCTCTGTTCTGTTTCTCTTATGTCGTCCCTGCTCTGTTCGCTCCTACTCAGTTGGTTCTCCCGCATCCTGTCCTGTCCTGCTTCTCCTGGCTTCCTTCCTTGCAACCCTGCCTCTTTTCTTCGCCCTCCCCCCCTCCTGTGTGTCGGCGTTTTTCGACCTTTTGTTTTGCTGCTGCACTGCCCCCCGTCCCGTTTCGGCCGTCCTTCACGTTGCCGCTCCCACCCCTTCTGCTCGCGCCCTGCCTTCGTTCTGGCGTGCCGTGTGTGCCTCCCCCCGCCCTGCTCGCTCCTGCACCGGCGCACGGCGTTCCCGGCGGCCCCCTGTCGTGTTTCTCGGCCTTCTGCGCTTGCTTGCCTCCGCTGTGGCCGGCCTCTTTGTCTGTGCGTTCCACCGCCTTGTGGCGGCGCTCCCTTCGTTCGGCTGCCGCTTGCCGGCCGCGCTGGCCTCTCGCGCCGTTCCCGCCTCCTGTTGCACCCCTCTCCTGTCTTGGCGCCGGCTCTCGTCCTCTGCCTTTTCCGGCGCCGCCTTCTTCCGTGCGCGTCGCCCGTTTGTCGCGGCGCTCCTCGCTCCGCTTCCCCTTCCTGGGCCCTTTGCCCCCCTCTGCCCCCTCCGAGGCGTGATTCTCGCTGGCGGCTTCCTCGCCCTCTGCAGTGTTGCGCCCCTCCCTGCCCGCCTCGCCCCCCAGGGGTCGCCGCCCTTCTGTGGCCCCTCTGGTCCCTCGCCCCGCCCTCCCCCCCCAGCCCCCGGCGACCTGTCCCCCGCGTTCCTGCCTCGCCGCCGGGTCCGCCCCCTTCCCCGCTCCGCCGGCTGCGGGCTGGTTTCCCTTGTGGTTCGCTTCCCCTTGCCCCCCGTCCCCCCACTGTCTCCGCCCGCGCGCGCAGGCCTCCCAGACTTCTCCCCTCTGCTTGTGCGCCCGCCTGCGCTGGTGCCTTCTGGTCGTCCCTTTTTTGCTGTATTTTCAGTGTGGCGTTCCCCCCCTGTGGTCCCCCCGTCGTGTTCCTGTGTGCCTCCCCTTTCCTTGTTTTCTTCTTCCCCGCCCGGTCCCGGTCCTCCTGCTGGGCCTGGCGCCCGCGGCTTCTGTTCTTGGTGTTGCCCGGTCGCTCTGCAGTTCCCGCGCGGCTCGTGCCCGCTTCCCGCCGTCTGCCGCGTCCCCGCCCTCCCGCCGCCCTCTGCGTGGTCTCCCCTCCCTCTGTCGCGCCCGGGTCCGCTGTACTTCGGTCTCCTCCCTTCGGTTCCCCTCTGCCCTTCTTGGCCCGGTTCGCCTGCGGCGCGGCCTGTTCCGCCTTCTCTTCTTCCCTTCTCCTGTTCCTCGTCGCGCCCCCTCTCCTTTTGCGTGTCCTGCCTCTCCCGTCTGGCCCCGTCTTCTTGTCCTTCGTTTCGTTTTCTGCGCGCTCGCCCCTCGCCTTTCCTCCCGCGTTTCCCTTTCGCCCCCGTTCCCGTGCCCTTCGTCCGTGCCTTCTTCGCCCTCGCCCTTCCCCCAAAGGCCGCGCGGCCGCGCGGGCCCTTGGCGGCCCTGGACCTCCTCCCTTCTGCTCTTTGTAATGACCTGACCTGGATGAAATTATTGCCCCCAGAAGCCCGCTCTTTCATGCTTTAAACGATACTTCACCACGCTACATTTACAATAGGAAGAATCAATACTAATTAACACACAAAATACCTACAAACAGCATAACGGCTACTAACACACATACACACCTCAATAATAACACAACACAGCAAGTAGCAACCATACACCAACTTGAAAACAAAACAAGAACAACCCATAAAAAGTACTAAAGACCAAAATCTATAAGGCAGAAGTTGAGAATCAACTTGAAAAGAAAATTAAACGAGTCCGGTCAGATCGTGGTGGAGAGTACTTCTCGAAAGAGTTTGATGCCTTTTGTGCGGAACACGGCATTATTCATGAGAGGACGCCTCCCTACTCACCCCAGTCAAACGGGGTTGCCGAGCGGAAAAACCGTACTCTAACTGATTTGGTTAACGCCATGTTAGATACGTCGGGTTTATCCAAGGCATGGTGGGGGAGGCTATAATGACATCCTGTCATGTCCTGAATAAAGTTCCGACAAAGGATAACAGATCACTCCTTACGAGAAGTGGACCAAGAGAAGGACAACACTCTCGTACTTACGTACCTGGGGATGCTTGGCGAAAGTTAATGTGCCGATCCCCAAAAAGCGTAAGCTTGGACCAAAGACTGTGCATTGTGTTAATTTGGGCCACGCTATGAATAGTGTTGGCTATAGATTTCTAGTAGTGAAATCTGAGGTACCTGACATGAAGGTCGGTACAATTATGGAGTCTAAAGATGCTACATTCTTTGAGGACATTTTCTCCATAAGAGATGTACAAAGCACTTCTAGACAGGAATCTGAGGAGACTCCTGAACCTGCCATTCCGATGGAATATTATAATCAAACACATGATGAAAATCCTGAGGAGGATAATGAGGAATCCCTTGGTAGGGGCAAGAGACAAAGGACTGTAAAGACCTTTGCTGATGATTTCTTCATATACCTCGTGGAGGATAATCCCACTTCTATTTCAAAAGCGTATGCATCTCCAGAAGCTGACTACTGGAAGGATGCGGTCCGTAGCGAGATGGATTCCATCATGGCTAACGGGACTTGGGAGCTTACGGAACGTCCTTATGGTTGCAAACCATTGGGATGCAAGTGGGTGTTCAAGAAGAAGCTTAGGCCCGACGGTATGATAGAAAAGTACAAGGCTAGGCTTGTGGCCAAGGGCTACGCCCAGAAAGAAGAAGAAGATTTCTTCGACACCTATTCACCTGTGGCCAGACTGACCACCATTCGAGTATTACTCTCGTTGGCGGCCTCACATGGTCTTCTCATTCATCAGATGGATGTTAAGACGGCTTTCCTGAACGGAGAGCTAAAGGAGGAAATCTATATGCAACAGCCTGATGGCTTTGTGATGGATGGTCAGGAAGGAAAGGTGTGTAAGTTGGTGAAATCTTTGTATGGCCTGAGACAAGCACCTAAGCAATGGCATGACAAGTTTAATGAAACGTTGCCATCTGTTGGCTTTGTTGTTAATGAGGCCGACAAATGTGTATACTATCGCTATGGTGGGGGCGAAGGAGTTATACTGTGTTTGTAAGTTGATGACATACTGATATTTGGGACTAATCTCAAGTTGATCGAGGAAGTTAAGTCTTTCCTATCTCAGAACTTTGAGATGAAGGACCTTGGAGTGGCTGATGTTATCTTCAACATCAAGCTATTGAGAGATGATGAAGGTGAGATTACACTTCTGCAATCCCATTATGTTGAGAAGGTGTTGAGTCGTTTTGGATATTCGGACTGCAAACCATCTCAAACACCATATGATCCTAGTGTGCTGATTCGAAAGTCTAAAGGAAAATCTATAGATCAATTGAGATACTCTCAGATTGTTGGTCACTCCAGTATCTAGCAAGCACAACGAGGCCTGACATTGCATTTGCTATTAGCAAACTGAGCCGGTTTGTTTCCAAACCGGGTGATGTACATTGGCGTGCTCTTGAGAGAGTTATGCGCTATCTGAAAGGTACTATGAACTATGGACTTCACTATACCGGATACCCGTCGGTACTTGAAGGGTATAGTGATGCGAATTGGATCTCTGATGCTGATGAGATGAAGGCCACAACTGGTATATGTTTACTCTTGGAGGTGGTGCTATTTCCTGGAAGTCTTGCAAGCAAACGATCTTAACAAGATCGACAATGGAAGCAGAATTAACAGCATTAGACACATCGGGTGGCGAAGCAGAATGGCTTCGAGATCTGTTGATGGACTTGCCAGTGGTTGAGAAGTTGGTTCCGGCCGTCCTTATGAACTGTGACAATCAAACAGTTATTGTCAAGGTGAAGAGTTCAAAGACAACATGAAGTCCAACAAACACATAAGAATGAGATTGAAAGCTGTCAGAAAATTGAGGAACTCCGGAGTGATAGCATTGGATTATATTCAAACGGCTAAGAATCTGGCAGATCCCTTTACTAAAGGGCTATCACGTGTTGTGATAGATAGCGCATCAAGGGAGATGGGTATGAGACCCACATGAGTTGCCTTGGTAGTAACCCAACCTATGTGATCGGAGATCCCGTGAAGTAGGACCTGGGAAAACAAGCCAGTGGTGAACTGAGGAGAGTAACTTATTACCCACTCCGTTGGAGATGCAATACTCTCGGAAACTATGGAAGGATGACTACTGTCTTAATGTGTTCCAAGGCTTATATGCATAAGCAAGATGCTATCCTACAGAGCGATCTTTGGAGGAACACACCTATATGAGCCCGACTGCTTGGTCACAGTCTATGAGATTGGGGTGATCTCTAGCAAGCTCATGAACAGGCCAGGAGTGTGACTAATATGCTCCACCCGAGGGCGTGGCCTTCGGGCCTCGTATTTTGGAAATATGCCCTAGAGGCAATAATAAATTGATTATTATATTTCCTTGTTCATGATAATCGTTTATTATCCATGCTAGAATTGTATTGATAGGAAACTCAGATACATGTGTGGATACATAGACAACACCATGTCCCTAGTAAGCCTCTAGTTGACTAGCTCGTTGATCAATAGATGGTTACGGTTTCCTGACCATGGACATTGGATGTCATTGATAACGGGATCACGTCATTAGGAGAATGATGTGATGGACAAAGACCCAATCCTAAGCCTAACACAAAGATCGTGTAGTTCGTATGCTAAAGCTTTTCTAATGTCAAGTATCATTTCCTTAGACCATGAGATTGTGCAACTCCCAGATACCGTAGGAGTGCTTTGGGTGTGCCAAACGTCACAACGTAACTGGGTGGCTATAAAGGTACATTACAGGTATCTCCGAAAGTGTCTGTTGGGTTGGCACGAATTGAGACTGGGATTTGTCACTCCGTGTAAACGCAGAGGTATCTCTGGGCCCACTCGGTAGGACATCATCATATGCGCAATGTGACCAAGGAGTTGATCACGGGATGATGTGTTACGGAACGAGTAAAGAGACTTGCCGGTAACGAGATTGAACAAGGTATAGGGATACCGACGATCGAATCTCGGGCAAGTACAATACCGCTAGACAAAGGGAATTGTATACGGGATTGATTGAGTCCTTGACATCGTGGTTCATCCGATGAGATCATCGTGGAACATGTGGGAGCCAACATGGGTATCCAGATCCCGCTGTTGGTTATTGACCGGAGAACGTCTCGGTCATGTCTGCATGTCTCCCGAACCCGTAGGGTCTACACACTTAAGGTTCGATGACGCTAGGGTTATAAAGGAAGCTTGTATGTGGTTACTGAATGTTGTTCGGAGTCCCGGATGAGATCCCGGACGTCACGAGGAGTTCCGGAATGGTCCGGAGGTAAAGATTTATATATAGGAAGTCCTGTTTCGGCCATCGGGACAAGTTTCGGGGTCATCGGTATTGTACCGGGACCACCGGAAGGGTCCCGGGGGCCCACCGGGTGGGGCCACCTGCCCCCCGGGGGCCACATGGGCTGTAGGGGGTGCGCCTTGGCCTACATGGGCCAAGGGCACCAGCCCCAAGAGGCCCATGCGCCTGGGGAAACCCTAAAGGAAGAGTCCCAGAAGGGGAAGGCACCTCTTAGGTGCCTTGGGGGGGAAGGACTCCTCCCCTGGCCGCCGCCCCCTAGGAGATTGGATCTCCTAGGGCTGGCGCACCCCCCCCTTTGGGATCCCTATATATAGTGAGGGTAGGAGGGCCTCTTGAGATACACCTTTGCTTTTGGTGCAGCCCTCCCTCTCTCCCAAGTCCTTCTCCTCTCCCGTGGTGCTTGGCGAAGCCCTGCAGGATTGCCACGCTCCTCCACCACCACCATGCCGTTGTGCTGCTGTTGGATGGAGTCTTCCTCAACCTCTCCCTCTCTCCTTGCTGGATCAAGGCGTGGGAGACGTCACCGGGCTGTACGTGTGTTGAACGCGGAGGTGCCGTGCGTTCGGCACTTGGTCATCGGTGATTTGAATCACGACGAGTACGACTCCATCAACCCCGTTCACTTGAACGCTTCCGCTTAGCGATCTACAAGGGTATGTAGATGCACTCTCCTTCCCCTCATTGCTGGTCTCTCCATAGATAGATCTTGGTGACACGTAGGAAAATTTTGAATTTCTGCTACGTTCCCCAACAGTGGCATCATGAGCTAGGTCTATTGCGTAGATTCTATGCACGAGTAGAACACAAAGTAGTTGTGGGCGTTGATTTTGTTCAATATGCTTGCCGTTACTAGTCTTATCTTGATTCGGCGGCATCGTGGGATGAAGCGGCCCGGACCGACCTTACACGTACTCTTACGTGAGACTGGTTCCACCGACTGACATGCACTAGTTGCATAAGGTGGCTAGCAGGTGTCTGTCTCTCCCACTTTAGTCGGATCGGATTCGATGAAAAGGGTCCTTATGAAGGGTAAATAGCAATTGGCATATCACGTTGTGGTCTTTGCGTAGGTAAGAAACGTTCTTGCTAGAAACCCATAGCAGCCACGTAAAACATGCAAACAACAATTAGAGGACGTCTAACTTGTTTTTGCAGGGTATGCTATGTGATGTGATATGGCCAAAGGATGTGATGAATGATATATGTGATGTATGAGATTGATCATGTTCTTGTAATAGGAATCACGACTTGCATGTCGATGAGTATGACAACCGGCAGGAGCCATAGGAGTTGTCTTTATTTATTTATGACCTGCGTGTCAACATAAACGTCATGTAATTACTTTACTTTATTGCTAACCGTTAGCTGTAGTAGTAGAAGTAATAGATGACGTGACAACTTCATGAAGACACGATGATGGAGATCATGGTGTCATGCCGGTGACGATGATGATCATGGAGCCCCGAAGATGGAGATCAAAAGGAGCAATATGATATTGGCCATATCATGTCACTATTTGATTGCATGTGATGTTTATCATGTTTAGACATCTTATTTGCTTAGAACGACGGTAGTAAATAAGATGATCCCTTACAACAATTTCAAGAAGTGTTCTCCCCTAACTGTGCACCGTTGCTACAGTTCGTCGTTTCGAAGCACCACGTGTTGATCGGGTGTGATAAATCCTTACGTTCACATACAACGGGTGTAAGACAGTTTTACACATGCAAAAAACACTTAGGGTTAACTTGACGAGCCTAGCATGTACATACATGGCCTCGGAACACAGAAGACCGAAAGGTCGAGCATGAGTCGTATAGAAGATACGATCAACATGAAGATGTTCACCGACGTTGACTAGTCCGTCTCACGTGTTGATCGGACACGGCCTAGTTGACTCGGATCATGTAATCACTTAGATGACTAGAGGGATGTCTATCTGAGTGGGAGTTCATAAGATGAACTTAATTATCCTGAACATAGTCAAAAAGGATTTTGCAAATTATGTCGTAGCTCGCGTTTCAGTTCTACTGTTTAGATATGTTCCTAGAGAAAAATTAGTTGAAAGTTGATAGTAGCAATTATGCGGACTAGGTCCGTAAACTGAGGATTGTCCTCATTGCTTCTTAGAAGGCTTATGTCCTTAATGCACCGCTCAGTGTGCTAAACCTCGAACGTTGTCTGTGGATGTTGCGAACATCTGACATACACGTTTTGATAACTACATGATAGTTCAGTTAAACGGTTTAGAGTTGAGGCACCAAAGACGTTTTTGAAACGTCACGAAACATATGAGATGTTTTGAGGGCTGAAATTGGAATTTCAGGCTCGTGCCCACGTCAAGAGGTATAAGACCTCCGACGATTTTCTTAACCTGCAAACTAAGGAGAAAAGCTCAATTGTTGAGCTTGTGCTCGGATTGTCTGAGTACAACAATCATTTGAATCAAGTGGGAGTTGATCTTCCAGATAAGATAGTGATGTTTCTCCGAAGTCATGACCACCAAGCTGCTAGAGCTTCGTGATGAACTATAATATATCGGGGACATGTATGATGATCCTTGAGATGTTCGTGATGTTTGACACCACAAAAGTAGAAATCAAGAAGGAGCATCAATTGTTGATGGTTGGTGAAACCACTAGTTTCAAGAAGGGCAAGGGCACGAAGGGATACTTCATAAAACGGCAATTCAGCTGCTGCTCTAGTGAAGAAACCCAAGGTTGAACCCAAACCCGAGACTAAGTGCTTCTGTAATAAAGGGAACAGCCACTGGAGCAGAATTACCCTAGATACTTGGTAGATTAGAAGGCTGGCAAGGTCGATAGAAGTATATTGGATATACATTATGTTAATGTGTACTTTACTAGTACTCCTAGTAGCACCAGGGTATTAGATACCGGTTCGGTTGCTAAGTGTTAGTAACTCGAAATAAAAGCTACGGAATAAACGGAGACTAGCTAAAGGTGAGCTGACGATATGTGTTGGAAGTGTTCTCAATGTTGATATGATAAAGCATCGCACGCTCCCTCTACCATCGAGATTGGTGTTTGCGTTGAGCATAGACATGATTGGATTATGTCTATCGCAATACGGTTATTCATTTAAGGAGAATAATGGTTACTCTGTTTATTTGAATAATACCTTCAATGGTCTTACACCTAAAATGAATGGTTTATTGAATCTCGATCGTAGTGATACACATGTTCATGCCAAAAGATAGTAATGATAGTACCACCTACTTGTGGCACTGCCACGTAAGTCATATCGGTATAAAACACATGAAGAAGCTCCATGTTGATGGATCTTTGGGCTCACTCGTTTTTGAAAAGTTTGGGACATGCGAACCATGTCTATTGGTATATATGCATGAAGAAACTCCATGCAAATGGACCGTTTTGTACTCGCTTGTTTTTGAATCACTTGAGACATGCAAATCATACCACATGGGCAAGATGACTGAAAGCCTCGTTTTCAGTAAAATGGAACAAGAAAGCAACTTGTTGGAAGTAATACATTTTTGATGTGTGCAGTCCAATGAGTGCTAAGGCATGTAGTGGATATCGTTATGTTCTTACTTCACAGATGATTTGAGTAGATGTTGAGTATATTTACTTGATGAATCACGAGTCTGAATTATTGAAAGGTTCAAGTAATTTCAGGGTGAAGTTGAAAGATCGTCGTGACAAGAGGATAAAATATCTATGATATGATCATAGAGATGAATATCTGAATTACGAGTTTGGCACAGAATTAAGACATTGTGGAAATTGTTTCACAACTGATACAGCCTGGAACACCATAGTGTGATGGTGTGTCCGAACATCATAACTGCACCCTATTGGATATGATGCATACCATGATGTCTCTTATCAAATTACCACAATAGTTTATGGGTTAGGCATTAGAGACAACCACATTCACTTTAAATAGGGCACCACGCAATTCTGATGAGATGACACCGTATGAACTATGGTTTAGAGAAACCTAAGCTGTCATTTCTTAAAAGTTTGGGACTGCGACGCTTATGTGAAAAAGTTTCAGGCTGATAAGCTTGAACCTAAAGCGGATAAATGCATCTTCATAGGACACCCGAAACAGTTGGGTATACCTCCTGTCTCAGATTCGAAAGCAATAAGGGATTGTTTCTAGAATCAGGTCCTTTCTCGAGGAAAAGTTTCTCTCGAAAGAATTGAGTGGGAGGATGGTGGAGACTTGATGAGGTTATTGAACCGTTACTTCAACTAGTGTATAGCAGGGCACAAAGAGTTGTTCCTGTGGCACCTACACCAACTGAAGTGGAAGCTTATGATATTGATCATGAGACTTCAGATCAAGTCACTACCAAACATCGTAGGATGACAAGGATGCGTACTACTTCAGAGTGGTACGTAACCCTGTCTTGGAAGTCATGTTGCTAGACAACAATGAACCTACGAGCTATGGAGAAGCGATGGTGGGCCCAGATTCTGATAAATGGCTCGAGGCCATATAATCCGAGAGAGGATCCATATATGAAAACAAAGTGTAGACTTTGGAAGAACTACTTGATGGTCGTAAGGCTGTTAGGTACATATGGATTTTAAAAGGAAGACGGACAATGATGGTAAGTATCACCGTTAAGAAAGCTCGACTTGTCGTTAAGATGTTTTCCGACAAGTTCAAGGAGTTGACTACGGTGAGACTTTCTCACTCGTAGCGATGCTAAGAGTCTGTTGGAATTATATTAGCAGTCACTGCATTATTTATGAAATCTTGCAGATAGGATGTCAAAACATTGTTTCCTCGACGATTTTCTTGAGGAAAGGTTGTATGTGATACAACTGAAAGGTTTTGTCAATCCTGAAAAGATGCTAATAAGGATGCAAAGCTCCAGCAATCCTTCTAAGGACTGGAGTAAGCATCTCGGAGTTGGAATGTATGCTTTGATGAGATGATCAAAGATTTTGGGTGTATACAAAGTTTATGAGAAACTGGTATTTCCAAAGAAGTGAGTGGGAGCACTATAGAATTTCTGATGAATATATGTTGTTGATCGGAAATGACGTAGAATTTCTGGAAAGCATATAGGGTTATTTGGAAAGTGTTTTTCAATGGAAAGCCTGGATTAAGCTACTTGAGCATTGAGCATCAAGATCTATAAGGATAGATCAAAACGCTTAATAGTACTTTCAAATGAGCACATGCCTTGACGTGATCTTGAAGGTGTTCAAGATGGATCAGTCAAAGAAGGAGTTCTTGCCTGAGTTGTAAGGTATGAAGTTAAGACTTAAAGCTCGACCGCGGCAGAATAGAGAGAAAGGACGAAGGTCGTCCCCTATGCTTAAGACATAGGCTCTACAGTATGCTATGCTGTGTACCGCACCTGAAGTGTGCCTTGCCATGAGTCAGTCAAGGGGTACCAGAGTGATCCAAGAATGGATCACAGGACAGCGGTCAAAGTTATCCTTAGTAACTAGTGGACTAAGGAATTTTCTCGATTATGGAGGTGGTAAAAGAGTTCGTCATAAAGGGTTACGCCGATGCAAACTTTGACACTAATCCAGATTATTCTGAGCAGTAAACTGGATTCGTATAGTAGAACAGTTATTTGGAATAAGCTCCAAATAGAACGTGGTAGCTACATCTAGGAGATGACATAGAGATTTGTAAAGCACACACGGATCTGAAAGGTTCAGACCCGTTGACTAAAACCTCTCTCACAAGCAACATGATCAAACCCAGAACTCATTGAGTGCTAATCACATAGTGATGTGATCTAGATTACTGACTCTAGTAAACTCTTTGGATGTTGGTCACATGGCGATGTGACCTGTGAATGTTAATCACATGGCGATGTGAACTAGATTATTGACTCTAGTGCAAGTGGGAGACTGTTGGAAATATGCCCTAGAGGCAATAATAAATTGGTTATTATTATATATTTCCTTGTTCATGATAATCGTTTATTATCCATGCTATAATTGTATTGATAGGAAACTCAGATACATGTGTGGATACATAGACAACACCATGTCCCTAGTAAGCCTCTAATTGACTAGCTCGTTGATCAATAGATGGTTACGGTTTCCTGACCATGGACATTGGATGCCATTGATAACGGGATCACGTCATTAGGAGAATGATGTGATGGACAAAGACCCAATCCTAAGCCTAGCACAAAGATCGTGTAGTTCGTATGCTAAAGCTTTTCTAATGTCAAGTATCATTTCCTTAGACCATGAGATTGTGCAACTCCCGGATACCGTAGGAGTGCTTTGGGTGTGCCAAACGTCACAACGTAACTGGGTGGCTATAAAGGTACATTACAGGTATCTCCGAAAGTGTCTGTTGGGTTGGCACGAATTGAGACTGGGATTTGTCACTCCGTGTAAGCGGAGAGGTATCTTCTGGGCCCACTCGGTAGGACATCATCATAATGTGCACAATGTGATCAAGGAGTTGATCACGGGATGATGTGTTACGGAACGAAAAGAGACTTGCCGGTAACGAGATTGAACAAGGTATCGGGATACCGACGATCGAATCTCGGGCAAGTATCGTACCGCTAGACAAAGGGAATTGTATACGGGATTGATTGAGTCCTTGACATCGTGGTTCATCCGATGAGATCATCGTGGACATGTGGGAGCCAACATGGGTATCCAGATCCCGCTGTTGGTTATTGACCGGAGAAGTCTCGGTCATGTCTGCATGTCTCCCGAACCCGTAGGGTCTACACACTTAAGGTTGATGACGCTAGGGTTATAAAGGAATTGTATGTGGTTACCGAATGTTGTTCGGAGTCCCGGATGAGATCCCGGACGTCACGAGGAGTTTCGGAATGGTCCGGAGGTAAAGATTTATATATAGGAAGTCCTGTTTCGGCCATCGGGACAAGTTTCGGGGTCATCGGTATTGTACCGGGACCACCGGAAGGGTCCCGGGGGCCCACCGGGTGGGGCCACCTGCCCCGGGGGCCACATGGGCTGTAGGGGGTGCGCCTTGGCCTACATGGGCCAAGGGCACCAGCCCCAAGAGGCCCATGCGCCTGGGGAAACCCTAAAGGAAGAGTCCCAGAAGGGGAAGGCACCTCTTAGGTGCCTTGGGGGGGAAGGACTCCTCCCCTGGCCGCCGCCCCCTAGGAGATTGGATCTCCTAGGGCTGGCGCACCCCCCCCCCTTTGGGATCCCTATATATAGTGAGGGTAGGAGGGCCTCTTGAGATACACCTTTGCTTTTGGTGCAGCCCTCCCTCTCTCCCAAGTCCTTCTCCTCTCCCGTGGTGCTTGACGAAGCCCTGCAGGATTGCCACGCTCCTCCACCACCACCATGCCGTTGTGCTGCTGTTGGATGGAGTCTTCCTCAACCTCTCCCTCTCTCCTTGCTGGATCAAGGCGTGGGAGACGTCACCGGGCTGTACGTGTGTTGAACGCGGAGGTGCCGTGCGTTCGGCACTTGGTCATCGGTGATTTGAATCACGACGAGTACGACTCCATCAACCCCGTTCACTTGAACGCTTCCGCTTAGCGATCTACAAGGGTATGTAGATGCACTCTCCTTCCCCTCGTTGCTGGTCTCTCCATAGATAGATCTTGGTGACACGTAGGAAAATTTTGAATTTCTGCTACGTTCCCCAATAGTATCAGTGTGACTTGTGGTGAAACTTCTTGACGCCAAACTGACAATTCAAGGCATAGTCCATTGTTCAGTTGTGAAGGAGTGCAACTACTTGGTCTAGGTGGAGCTCAACCTTAATCGGTCTTCACTGAGATGCTGGTATATCAAAACAGCGTTTGGAACAAAGGACAAAGTGGGCCCCTGAGATCTGGTGGGGGATTGTTGAAATATGAGATCGGCCTAGAGCCCATATGACAATTTCAGATTTGATCTCTAAGGGCCCATGTCGGTGGCATGACAAGGTGGTGGGAAGTTTAGTCCCACCCCGGAAGTGGAAGGAGAGTTGGAGTGGTTTATAAGGGATCCTCTCCATCATGCTATTGGAGCTTGAGAAGAGATGAGGCCCTCGCGCACTCCTCCTCCTATGCTCGCCTCGCCACGCCACGCCTCGTCACGACGCACCGCGAGTTGCGGGATTGAGCCGAGCCGAGCTCACTCCTATGCGCTTCTTTTTGCCGGTCAGGAACGGAGAGTCTTTGATAGGTAGGGCCACGATCTGAGACGTTGGATCGTGGGCTACCGACTTGGACGTGGGTTCAGCCCACGCCTCTCCACGCGCGGCCGCACATATATATATGTGGGACGCTGCCAACCCTAGCCGCCACGAAACAGAACGCATCTCCGCCTCCACGCCCACGTCGTTCCTCTGCTGCTGCTACCGCCGGAGACTCCGCCCCGTTCACCGCATACCGTTGACGGGAGAGCAGGCCTCCGAAACCCCGCTTCTCCGGATCCTGTACGGGAGAGGGGCGATTAGGTTTTTGGGTAGCGATTACGCGACTGCTCGCTTCTGTTCATCTACGTCCGCATCACCTTCGTCATCACCATGTCGACCGACGCCGACCGTGCCGCCGCTGAGAAGGCCGAGGCCGACAAGAAGGCCGCCGAGGATGCCGCGGCTGCTGCCGCCGCCACCACCGATGCATGGCCGATTGGAGGGTATACATCGTTTATCCTTCTCGCGTTTCTTTCTGTTGTAGCAGTACTAGCGATATGCGTAGATGTTTCTACTATATGCGTAGTACATGCTCTGTTAGATCGTAATCAGTGTGTTATCAATGCTGTCCATGTCATGCTCATGATTTATTCATGGATTAACTTAATCAAAAAACTGCCTATTTTCTTATCAATCCAAAAACCTAATGTGTGTAGGAGTTTTTCGAATTCTGGTTTTGCTGTTGCACTGAAACCGTCCCCGTTTACGGGGACGTACTTTAAGCGTTGGCAGACTAAAACCACCTTATGGCTCACGGCCATGAACGTGTTCTGGGTCGCTGGTGTGACTCCCACAGGAACGATTGCTCCTGAACAGGAGAAGGCGTTCAAGGAGGCCACTGTCGTGTTTCTCGGGGCAGTTCTGAGCGTGATTGGAGATAAGCTGGTTGACGCATATTTGCATGTGCGGTCTGCCAAGGACTTGTGGGAGGCGCTCGAATCTAAGTTCGGGGCTGCCGATGCAGGGAGCGAGAGGTATATTATAGAGCAGTTCCACGATTACAAGATGGTTGAAAACCGTCCTGTATTGGAGCAGCCTCATGAGATAATATGCATTGTTAAGGAGCTTGAGCTTCTTAAGTGCGAGTTACCGGGCAACTTTGTCGCGGGCTGCATAATCGCTAAGCTTCCCAATTCCTGGAGGAACTTTGCCACCACTCTGAAACATCAAAGGCGTGAATTCTCTGTGGAGGATGTCATAGGCCATCTGAGTGTTGAGCAGAATTCAAGGGCAAAGGACTCGCACGAAAAAGGGGTAGAAGGAACTTCTGTGGCCAATATGGTGCATTAGAAGAACTCCAATTCCCACAAGCCCAAGGGAAAGAACGGTGTCCAATAGAGTGCCGACTTTAAGAAGAAGGGTAAGAAGACCTTCAAGAAAAATAAGAAGGATGAGGGCTGCTTTACTTGTGGTTCGCTTGAACATTGGGCCAACAGGTGCCCAAACAAGTATAAGAACTAAGGGCAGGACTCCAAGTCTGTCAATATGATTGTGAGCAACAATGAGAGTGGTGCATCTGGGTACGGTAATTTATTTGCTGTATTTTCAGTTTGGCTGTCCACCGATTGGTGGGTCGACACAGGTGCAGGTGTTCATGTGTGTGCTGACATTTCATTGTTTTCTTCTTACCAGGCCACAGGTCACGGGTCCGTACTGAAGGGGAATGGCGCGAGTGCTTCTGTTCTTGGTGTTGGCACGGTCGATCTGAAGTTTACTTCGGGAAGGATCGTGCAGCTGAAGAACATGCAGCATGTCCCCGCCATCAAGAAGAACCTCGTTAGTGGCTCCCCTCTATGTAGAGAAGGGTTTAAGTTGGTATTCGAGTCTAATAAATTAGTTGTTACGAAATATGGACTATTTGTTGTAAAGGGTTATGAATGCGGAGGCATGTTCCGCCTTTCTCTTGCAGATCTATGTAATAAAGTCGTGAACAATATTCATTTGAGTGTTAATGAATCTGAAGTCTGGCATTCACGTCTTTGTCACATTAGTTTCGGTGTTATGACGCGGCTAGCAAAATCGAATTTAATCCCGAGTTTCACTTTAGCCAAAGGTTCTAAGTATTCGTGTGTGCAATCTAAGCAACCTCGCAAGCCTCACAAGGCAGCAGAGGAGAGACACTTGGCGCCATTGGAACTCATACATTCTGATCTTTGTGAGATGAATGGTGTGTTGACTAAAGGTGGAAAGAAATATTTCATGACTTTGACAGATGATTGCACTAGATATTGCTATGTGTATCTGTTAAATACTAAAGATGAGGCTCTACACTACTTCAAAATCTATAAGGAAGAAGTTGAGAATCAACTTGAAAAGAAAATTAAACGAGTCCGGTCAGATCATGGTGGAGAGTACTTCTCGAAAGAGTTTGATGCCTTTTGTGCGGAACACAACATTATTCACGAGAGGACGCCTCCCTACCCACCCCAGTCAAACGGGGTTGCCGAGTGGAAAAACCGTACTCTAACTGATTTGGTTAACGCCATGTTAGATACGTCGGGTTTATCCAAGGCATGGTGGGGGGAGGCTATAATGACATCCTGTCATGTCCTGAATAAAGTTCCGACAAAGGATAACGAGATCACTCCTTACGAGAAGTGGACCAAGAGAAGGAGAACACTCTCGCACTTACGTACCTGGGGATGCTTGGCGAAAGTTAATGTGCCGATCCCCCAAAAGCGTAAGCTTGGACCAAAGACTGTGGACTGTGTTAATTTGGGCTACGCTATGAATAGTGTTGGCTATAGATTTCTAGTAGTGAAATCTGAGGTACCTGACATGAAGGTCGGTACAATTATGGAGTCTAAAGATGCTACATTCTTTGAGGACATTTTCCCCATGAGAGATGTACAAAGCACTTCTAGACAGGAATCTGAGGAGACTCCTGAACCTGCCATTCCGATGGAATATTATAACCAAACACTTGATGAAAATCCTGAGGAGGATAATGAGGAATCCCTTGGTAGGGGCAACAGGCAAAGGACTGTAAAGACCTTTGGTGATGATTTCTTCATATACCGCGTGGAGGATAATCCCACTTCTATTTCAGAAGCATATGCATCTCCAGAAGTTGACTACTGGAAGGATGCGGTCCGTAGCGAGAAGGGTTCCATCATGGCTAACGGGACTTGGGAGCTTACTGAACGTCCTTATGGTTGCAAACCATTGGGATGCAAGTGGGTGTTCAAGAAGAAGCTTAGGCCCGCCGGTACGATAGAAAAGTACAAGGCTAGGCTTGTGGCCAAGGGCTACGCCCAGAAAGAAGAAGAAGATTTCTTCGACACCTATTCACCTGTGGCCAGACTGACCACCATTCGAGTATTACTCTCGCTGGCGGCCTCACATGGTCTTCTCATTCATCAGATGGATGTTAAGACGGCTTTCCTGAAGGGAGAGCTAAAGGAGGAAATCTATATGCAACAGCCTCATGGCTTTGTGATGGATGGTCAGGAAGGAAAGGTGTGTAAGTTGGTGAAATCTTTGTATGGCCTGAGACAAGCGCCTAAGCAATGGCATGACAAGTTTAATGAAACATTGACATCTGGTGGCTTTGTTGTTAATGAGGCCGACAAATGTGTATACTATCGCTATGGTGGGGGCGAAGGAGTTATACTGTGTTTGTAAGTTGATGACATACTGATATTTGGGACTAATCTCAAGTTGATCGAGGAGGTTAAGTCTTTCCTATCTCAGAACTTTGAGATGAAGGACCTTGGAGTGGCTGATGTTATCTTGAACATCAAACTATTGAGAGATGATGAAGGTGGGATTACACTTGTGCAATCCCATTATGTTGAGAAGGTGTTGAGTCGTTTTGGATATTCAGACTACAAACCATCTCAAACACCATATGATCCTAGTGTGCTGATTCGAAAGTCTAAAGGCACAGCTATAGATCAATTGAGATACTCTCAGATTGTTGGTTCACTCCAGTATCTAGCGAGCGCAACGAGGCCTGACATTGCATTTGCTATTAGCAAACTAAGCCGGTTTGTTTCCAAACCGGGTGATGTACATTGGCGTGCTCTTGAGAGAGTTATGCGCTATCTGAAAGGTACTATGAACTATGGACTTCACTATACCGGATACCCGTCGGTACTTGAAGGGTATAGTGATGCGAATTGGATCTCTGATGCTGATGAGATGAAGGCCACAACTGGGTATATGTTTACTCTTGGAGGTGGTGCTGTTTCCTGGAAGTCTTGCAAGCAAACGATCTTAACAAGATCGACAATGGAAGCAGAATTAACAGCATTAGACACATCGGGTGGCGAAGCAGAATGGCTTCGAGATCTGTTGATGGACTTGCGAGTGGTTGAGAAGCCGGTTCCGGCCGTCCTTATGAACTGTGACAATCAAACAGTTATTGTCAAGGTGAAGAGTTCAAAGGACAACATGAAGTCCAACAAACACATAAGAATGAGATTGAAAGCTGTCAGAAAATTGAGGAACTCCGGAGTGATAGCATTGGATTATATTCAAATGGCTAAGAATCTGGCAGATCCCTTTACTAAAGGGCTATCACGTGTTGTGATAGATAGCGCATCAAGGGAGATGGGTATGAGACCCACATGAGTTGCCTTGGTAGTAACCCAACCTATGTGATCGGAGATCCCGTGAAGTAGGACCAGGGAAAACAAGCCAGTGGTGAACTGAGGAGAGTAACTTTAATTACCCACTCCGTTGGAGATGCAATGCTCTCGGACACTGTATGTAAGGATGACTATTGTCTTAATGTGTTCCAAGGCTTATATGCATAAGCAAGATTCTATCCTACAGAGCGATCTTTGGAGGAACACACCTATATGAGCCCGACTGCTAGTCACAGTCTATGAGATTGGGGTGATCTCTAGCAAGCTCATGAACAGGCCAGGAGTGTGACTAATATGCTCCACCCGAGGGGTCGGCCTTCGGCAGCCTCGTATCAGTGAGACTTGTGGTGAAACTTCTTGACGCCAAACTGACAATTCAAGGCATAGTCCATTGTTCAGTTGTGAAGGAGTGCAACTACTTGGTCTAGGTGGAGCTCAACCTTAATCGGTCTTCACTGAGATGCTGGTATATCAAAACAGCGTTTGGAACAAAGGACAAAGTGGGCCCCTGAGATCTGGTGGGGGATTGTTGAAATATGAGATGGGCCTAGAGCCCATATGACAATTTCAGATTTGATCTCTAAGGGCCCATGTAGGTGACATGACAAGGTGGTGGGGAGTTTAGTCCCACCCCGGAAGTGGAAGGAGAGTTGGAGTGGTTTATAAGGGATCCTCTCCATCATGTTATTGGAGCTTGAGAAGAGATGAGGCCCTCGCGCACTCCTCCTCCTCCGCTCGCCTCGCCACGCCACGCCTCGCCCCGACGCGCCGCGGGTTGCGGGTTGCGGGTTTGCGGGTTGTGGGATTGAGCCGAGCTCACTCCTATGCGCTTCTTTTTGCCGGTCAGAAACGGAGAGTCTTTGACAGGTAGGGCCACGATCTGAGACGTTGGATCGTGGGCTACCGACTTGGACGTGGGTTCAGCCCACGTCTCTCCACGTGCGGCCGCACATATATATGTGGGACGCTGCCAGCCCTAGCCGCCACGAAACAGAACGCATCTCCGCCTCCACGCCCACGTCGTTCCTCTGTTGCTGCTACCGCCGCCGACTCCGTCCCGTTCACCGCGTACACGGTTGACGGGAGAGCAGGCCTCCGAAACCCCGCTTCTCCGGATCCTGTACGGGAGAGGGGCGATTAGGTTTTTGGGTAGCGATTACGTGACTGCTCGCTTCTGTTCATCTACGTCCGCATCACCTTCGTCATCACCATGTCGACCGACGCCGACCGTGCCGCCGCTGAGAAGGTCGAGGCCGACAAGAAGGCCGCCGAGGATGCCGCGGCTGCTGCCGCCGCCACCACCGATGCATGGCCGATTGGAGGGTATACATCGTTTATCCTTCTCGCGTTTCTTTCTGTTGTAGCAGTACTAGCGATATGCGTAGATATTTCTACTATATGCGTAGTCCATGCTCTGTTAGATCGTAATCAGTGTGTTATCAATGCTGTCCATGTCATGCTCATGATTTATTCATGAATTAACTTAATTGAAAAACTGCCTATTTTCTTATCAATATATATGTTGTATTTGCTGAAGATGCAACCAAACCTAGCTTCGAGTGACGTCCAATTTGCCATGCTTAAAAATCCAACGTCAGATTTTTGGCATTATCGTTGAGTAATCAATCGCGTGATTTCTGATAGCCAACATGCTTTTAGTCATGAAAAACTACCCCTGTCATGGGCTGTTCCTTTGTTTCTGTCTCTTATGCCGGATTTTGTGCGCTCTTGTGCTGGAAGATGTATATGTCGAAAATAATGTAAAGCAGTGTAGGTCGGAAACCCCACTGTGCACTCCAAGCAGCCGCTGGTCCGTACGACAGCTCTCGGCTCTATCCCTATCGGCAGCCGCCTGATGACGTGTCGTGTGCGCAAGAGTCGAGCCACGTGCTCCTGATATAGCGCTCCACGGTGGCGCCCATGCAAAAGCAAGTGTGTCGTCGCAGTAGGTGCAACGGTGGTACGTGCAGGTAGAGTGAGAAGTAGAAGGATGCAAGCGATTCGTACGTAGCGTACGGGTACGCCGGCCGGGTCCGGGTCGGATGGTGGTTGCCTTTCGCTACTCCCCATGCACGCAGACGTAGGAGCCAAAACTCCTCTCCTGATGCCCCCCGACCCCGTCGTTGCTTGCGCTGTCTCCCAACTCACCACCTTTGCTTTGCTTTGGACCTGCCTGCCTTTCTCCAGTCCTCCCATGCCTGCACTGCACCACCCAGCCCACTCCTCTGCGCTGCAGCGTCTCTCTCCTTCTCTCATCGACCGAGTATTCTGATGAGCTGACGTGCACAGACGTATGGTATGGTCGAGTAGTCTGACGAGATGGCGTAAAAGCAACTTCAATGCAGCGACCTATTTCGTCCGCCCGCGTCTGTTTGGATTGGCGCGGACACGCGCCGACCTAAACGGACGCGCGTCCGTTTTTCGTCCGCGGCGACCCATTTCAGGCCTATTTTTGAGCTGGATTTGCGTCGGCGTGGACACGAGACGGACGCGCGCGCTCGTCCTTTTTCCTCACCGGGCCTGCTGGTCGGTGGCACATTGGATTCACACCCTCGCCCACCTGCTACGTCGCCGACGCCGCCGGCTATTTTTTCAGATAAAAATGGATACATAGATAATTCTAGCGTACACAGATAAAAAGAAAAGACCACTACTCGTCGATTTCTGACTCCGACTCGGTAATGTCCTCCTCCGATGTCTGAATGTAGGCGTCAGCATACGCCTCGTCTTCAAAGTCCCAATCCGCCGTTTCTCGTAGCTTCAATTTCAATTGAGCTGCCTGCTTCCGCGAACGCTTGTCCTTCCGATAGGCGGCTCGCTCCCTTCTCCTCGCGTCCCTCTCCGATCTCAATTGCTTGTAGAACTGGCGCTCGTCGACGATGTCCTGCGGGTAGTCTCCACGCCACAGCACCAAGGCTTCCACGTCCTTCTCTGCGATGGCGAGGCGACGCTGCTGCCTCTGATGGACACGACGATCCTCGTCGGTGAAAAGCCGCGGGAGAGGCGCCAGATCCTGCGCCCGCTGGCTCGACACGTTGGGAAAATTCATATCCCGACGAGGCCTCAGGAGGCGCCACGCCGCCGCGTCGTGCGCGCGGGCCGCCTCCTCTGCGGTGTCGAAGGTGCCGAGGACGAGACGTTTCTTGCGAAACCAGATCTCGGCGGAGAAGGCGCCGGAGCGGCGCTCGCGGACTCCGCGAAAACCCGAAGCGCGTAGGCGGCGGATCCACATGGTGGCGCAGAGGCGGCGAGAGTGGGCGGCCGACATAGTGTGGAGAGAGCGCCTTCTTTTATAGCGAGCGCCGGCCGCGGCGCGCGCGCGATCCTTTCCCGCGCGCTGGAGCGCCAAAACCAGCGCGCACGAACCTTTCCCACGTGCTGGAGCGTCAAAATCACGGCGACGGCACGATATTATAACGCGTGCGGTTATGAAAATTGGTCGGCCCATTGGGCGCACTGCCGACCCAAAACTAAAAGAGGGCGGACGGCGAGCGTGCGGCCGACCCAAACGGATAAAAAACGGACAAAAACGCCATTCATTTAGGTCGGCCTTTGGAATTGCTCTACCGCTGCATTTTCTCCATTTTGACTCCAGTTTTGTGAGCGCTACCACTACGGGTCTCTCGACTTTTCTTTGTTTTTTTTAAGGAAATCTGGATTTTCTTTGTGACTTGATGCATTCACGCACTTCCCGGGGGCCCTTCGAATGGCACGGCATGTCCTGTAACGAGTGTGTTGTACATACTCAATCATGACCATCACTATGTTGTCTCGCTCTCTACTCTTTCCCCTCTCGTCCTCTTGTTTTCTCTTTCTCTAATGCCCAAATGGATTGTTATTCTCTGCATTTTCTTTTCCAAAAGGAAATGAAAAGCATAATTGGGCCCCATTGCCGCTCCGTTGCTTGCGAGTTGCAAGGTCCATCTTGATTGCTTCCACGACGACACTGATGAAAGTCAGAATCGAATAGCGAACCAGCATTGATCAGATGGTTAGATTTCTTGTGATAATAGAACCGGTTCATCCGAGTTTAAGTTCTAGACTTGTGACAGGTGATCGTATTTTACTTAATTTATTTCGGGCTGTCCGACACTATTCTTTCCGCGGTATGACTTGTTCATCAACTTTGAGTTGTCTATGATAATTTTGTCAATCTCAAGATCTGTCTGGATTAATCTCTCGAAAATGCTCATAAGGATAGGGTGTGCATGTGTGTATGTGAGTGTCTGCGTCTATATCATGTCTTGGAAAAAATCAAATAGGAAACCGTACGATGCAGATTGTTCGAAGATAATGTAACATGGAAAGGAAATGATGGGTGAAAACAAAGGAAAAAATGATTGAGTAGTCATCACATGTTCTCAAACACGGGGAAAATTAGGTGTAGAAAATGGAATAAATAAAATGAGAGGCTCTGAAAAATTAGAATTTAAATCTGAAAAACAAGTTTGAAAAGTTACATTTCGCTGTGGTATAGTGACAGGATGACTTATTTGATTTAAATTTAGAAATGGCAATTAACTAGTCGCAAGACAATATGAGTCCGAGACTAACCTTGAAATGATTTGCATGGTTCTGTGATATGTCCTAACCGTATCTATACATTTTGTTATTTTTAAATTAAATGTTTCCGTTCACTCAAAATAAGCACTCCCAGCGAGCGTTTCAGAATTACCACATGAAAATAAATAAATTGCCATGCTGTTGATTAAGAATTCGCCATGCGCTAGAGTAAAATTGCCATGTTGTATGTAAAAATTCTCAGAAAAATGGAAATGGCATGCTGCATGATAGCAATTGCCATGCGTTTTCAAGGTTTGCCTTGATGTAAACATGAAGAATTGCCAGCCTGAAAAAAGAAGAAAACGGTGAAAATTGCCATGCTCGGGATTTGTCATGTTGCTAAAGAAAATTGCCATGCTACATCAACGTAAAATGTTGCAAATTACCATGTTGCGACAACATAATTTTCCATCCTGAAATGTTTTCGATCAGATCGCCGGATGGCGTGAACAGGGTCATAACGCCAACTTGTAGTTCGCTCGGAGGAAGGTGTGAGAGCGTACGCTTTGGGATTCCTGCACGGTATCAAACGTTCACTCGGGATTGGAGGGTTAAAAATCTTACATTAGTGTTTTTTAACATTTTTGTTATTGATGCCCTATTCATCATCGAAATATCATAGTTTTATTTTATGATGGTTTCAACTTAGGTTCATAAGGTAGAAAAATTATAGGAATAGAAAAGTCATAGAAAATGAGATGACATGTATCTAAAATCCTATGAATAGGAATATGAAAGAAGATGCCCAAAGGTTGCACAATGCACGGTTTTATACCAAGGTCGAAGGGGGTTGGCGGGTCCCAGCTGCCTCTAAACACATGTGTAACGCTCGGATAATTAAGCTACAGTAATTCCCTGCTAATGATGTCACGTCACCCGATTACTGTTGCTAATCTCACCTTAGTGTGAAACCGGTTCGGATTTAAATTCAAAATCAAGCAAACAATAAAAAATTTCAAATATCAAAACTAAAATGTTTCGAGTGAGCCAAATAATGCATAGGTAATTACGGTGGAGAAACCACACTTTTATAAAATGTTTCTATACACCAAAATGGATAAAACAGTAGCGAGAACAATTATTTAAATACTCTTAAAAATATAAACAAATACAAATTACTTTGTTTAAAGTATCAAATTATTTGGGGCGGTGACATAGGTTATAACACTATTTTATGTGACACTTTTATGTTTTGTAAAACTAAAATAAAAAGGAAACTAAGAAGAAAACATAAAACATATAAAAGAAGAGGGAAACAAAACAAATAAAAAAATGGGGCAAAAGAACCCAATGGCCCAACTGGGCCAACAGGCCCGGCTAGCCAGCTCCCGGCCCATCCCCACCACTTAACCTCTCCCTCCCTCGTAACCCTAAAATTTCCCTCTCCCACTTTCCGAATCCCCTTCTCCCCCATCGGCCGAGCGCCACTGTCATTGTTGACGCGTCGATCCCGCGGCCACTGACCTCACCACGCCGCGTCTCCGTGTCCATCCGCTTGGCTGTCGACCGCAACGTCGCTTGGTGCCATCCGTTGGAGCCGGGACCTACCTCGGCGACCCCTGCGTCCCCGTCTTCTTCCTCTGCTCCGCCGGCGAGCTCCATCGACTCCGGCCGCCCGACCGCTCCTAAGCCCCCAACAGCTGTCGTATGCCACCCGGTGAGCCCTCCCTGTCGATCCTCTCCTTCTTTCTCGCTTGTAGCTCGCCCCATCGCCATAGATGGCCGCGCACGCCCTGCCTCGCCCCAGACCGTGCCCCGAGCCGCCCGCTCGAGCGCCCCCTGGCTGCCCTCCGCAGCCACTCGGGCCTGCTCGCACGCGCCCTGCCGTGTGTCTTCCTTCCACCCCCCGCTCGGCGCTGCTGCCCACAACACCCGCTGCCGCTTGTGCCAGCGCTCGCTCGCCCGCCGCTGCCGTCTCGCGCTCGCTGCTCCTGCCGCATCTGCCACCTGCGCTCGTCATCGCCGCCGCGCGCACCTCCTCCGGCCTCTCGCGAACCGCGCCGCCCGCCGCAACTCCTGGTGTTCCTCAGTCCCCTGCCGCGCGCCGGCCGCCGGCCCCCACTCTCCTGCTGCTGCTGCCTCCCCCTGCGCCGGCGCTCTGCGTCCGTGCCCGCGCCCCTGGAGCCCCGAGCTCGCCCGCATCCTTCGCCCCCGCGCGCGTCCTCTGCCGCCCGGGTTCGGCAGCCCACGGGGCTCCGCCCCGTTAACCACCGCTCGGGCGCCCGCTAGCACCCGTTAGGCCTTCTAGGCCTATGACACAAGGGGCCCAGCCCTTGAACGTTTTTTAAAAAGAAAGAAAGAAATGTATAATAAAAATATTAATTAATTAATTACTTAATTAACTTAATTAGTTCTGTTTAGCTAAACTAATTAAAATTAGTTAATCTAATCTTTTATTTAAAACTAATTAACCTGGCTTAATTACTCTGAGCCTATGACGAACGGGACCCACGCGTCAGTCTGACTAGACAATGGTCAACTTTGACTGCTGATGTCATGCTGACGCAGTAATTCTTTTTCGAATTAACTAAATAATAATAATCCCAAAAAATGATTAATTCTTTATAAATTAATATAAATAAACCGTATGTTGGAATAAAAATACTTTATACATGAAAGTTGCTTAGAAGTTCGAGACGAATCCGAATACACACTCCGTTCGTCTGCCACATGCCCCTAGCATAGCAAACATGCGACATATTCTGATGCATATCCTGTCTTTGGTACTATTGTTGTTACCTTTACCTGCAATCCTAAATGCTTAGTATATGATGCTAGTATTCCATCAGTGGCCCTACATTCTTGTCCGTCTGCTATGCTATATTATCGGGTCGTGGTCACTTCGGGAGGTGATCACGGGTATATACATACTACAGTATTATACATGATACATGGTGGTGACTAAAGTCGGGTCGGCTCGTAGAGTACCCGCAAGTGATTCCGATGTGGGGGTTGAAGGGGCAGGTGGTTCCATCTAGGTAGTGGTGGGCTTGGGTTCCCAACGGTCCCCGATTGTTACTTTGTGGCGGAGCGACAAGGCAGGTGGAGACCACCTAGGTGAGAGGTGGGTCTGGCCCTGATCGTCGTTCGCGGATACTTCAATTAACATGCTTAACGAGATCTTGGTATTTGATCTGAGTCTAGCCACTAGCCTATACGCACTAACCAACTATGCGGCAACAGTTATGGGCACTGGACGTCGTGGTATCAGCCGAAACCTTCTTGACGTCAGCGACTGAGCGGCGCGCGCCGGATTGGACTAGAACGCCTGCTATTGTATTAGGGAGGCTAGGCCTGCTTACTGGCCGCGTTCGCAACGTGTAGGTGTACCTCTCTGTTATGCCTGGGTGGGGCTGCGACGTGTTGATCTTCCGAGGCCCGGCATGACCCAGGAAAGTGTGTCCGGCCAAAGGGGATCGAGCGTGTTGGGAAATGTGGTGCACCCTTGCAGGGAAGTTTATCTATTCGAATAACCGCGTCCCTCGGTAAAAGGACGACCCAGAGTTGTACCTTGACCTTATGACAATTAGAACCGGATATTAATAAAACACACCCTTTGAAGTGCTAGATACAACTCGGTGATCGCTCTCTCACAAGGCGACGAGGAGAGGATCCCCGGGTAGGTTTATGCTATACAAAGATACTTGGTGAACTTACCATCTACTCTCTTCTATATGCTTCAAGATGGAGGCTGCTAGAAGCGTGGTCTTCGATAGGACTAGCTATCCCCCTTTTATTCTGGCATTCTGCAGTTCAGTCTACAGATACTACCCATTTCATTGATACCAATGCATATGTAGTGTAGATCATTGCTTGCGAGTACTTTGGATGAGTACTCATGGTTGTTTTCCTACTTCTTTTCCCCATTTCCCGGTTATTGCGATCATATGATGGAGTCCAGGAGCCGGAGGATCCCAAGGATGATTCTACGTGGATTTCGGCTTCGAGGAGTAGTTAGGAGGTCCCAGGCAGGAGGCCTTGCCTTTTCGATCGTTACTACTTTTGTGCTAGCCTTCTTAAGGCAGACTTGTTTAACGTATGTCTGTACTCAGATATTATTGCTTCCGCTGACTCTTGTGTCTTCGAGCATTTGTATTCGAGCCTTCGAGGCCCCTGGCTTGTAATATAAAGCTTGTATTATTTTAATTTATGTCTAGAGTTGTGTTGTGATATCTTCCCATGAGTCCTTGATCTTAATCATACACATTTGCGTGTATGATTAGTGTACGATTGAATCGAAGACGTCACAACAGGTGATGCTCTAATACGGGCTACATGAAATATTTGTAAGGATCAACAAAATTAAGTATGCTGGGTCTTAATCTAGCATTTCCATAACCCATAAGACCATCTCCAGTAGCAACCCGCAAAAAATCCTCCCGCGTCCGTCCATGGACACAGATGCGGGAGGACGCCATCCAATGCTGGTCGCATACATTTCAAAACCGCATTTTAACTAAACGGACGAAATTCATAGAAAGTGGTCGATATTCATCAAGGTTAGGATAGAAAATAGCACAAATCATCCATACACAGCATGCAAATTAAGTCTAGTACAACAATGTTTCCAATTCGACTAGATGTCGTATGTCCAACAAGGTTTTCATGAACGGATCATGTCGTTCCACACATACTCCCACTTCAATTTCATCCAACAGTGTGTGCACGTAAATGCTCGTCCCTCTGTCTTGTGGTACACTACGGCGACGCGTGCGAGGTATATATAATGTGTAGACCAACATAAAGTGAATGAATGAATCAACAAGTTGAGCAATAGAAAGTAAAACTTACCATTTCCTCCATGTCCACGTGCAATGGCCACCTTACCTCGAGCTGACTAACCAAGTTGTAAAACTTGATGGCGGTGACCTTAATAGCGTGCCAGCGATACAACGACGACCTCACGTTGGGCGGTTGAATGATGTACATGTCATAGGGCATAGTGTGCTTTTGTGCATGAAACTTTTCATGCACTTGCTCCCAGAAGGGCTCATCTATGCTCCTGCCTATGAAATCCGTGGATACGGCCAGCCACGCATCGCACAACAACTCATCCTTCATGGTCGAGTAGCTCACCATCCTTCGTACTCTAAAACAATGACATAACATTTGAAAATAAGATCAATGGCATTTGACCGAACACCATCCGGGCGTGGTGTCCGCCATGAAGGTCGTCGACCGGGGGCGGAGTGTACCTGGGTACAAACGGCTCCAGGGTGGAAAGCTCTGTTGGAACGGCGAGCGGGAGCGTCAGTGCTGGTTGCGGACGTACGACAATGACTCTGTGGCGGTTGGAGACGAACAACAGCGGCGATGGAGGTAGAGGGTGCGAATGCAAAGTAAGGAGGAGAAGGGGTGGAATGGAATGAAATGTGACCGGGAGAGGGGATTGAGTGGGCCGGGAGTGTCGGAGTTCGACGCTTCGGGTGTCCGGCCTTCCGCAAACCTCCTATACTTTGTCTTCAATTTATGAGAGAAATCGTGTCAGGATCGCCCCGCGGACCGATATAGATCGACGTTGGATGATTTGCGTATCCGGACAATGTGGTCCGGACGGTTGTGCGGGTTTGACTTGAAGATGCCCTAACATGTGAAGATGATGTTCGACTGCTTCTTTTAAGCGTACATTACAGATAGACAATACGTTGTTTTGACTTAAGCCATCACTTACCGAGGCTAGCAGTTGTCTATATCATGTCCCACTCTTGAAGATGTATATGCTTCTTTGCTTAAAAAGGGGACCAGCAGTGGGTGTGCACATATATACCTATCTCATCCATCTCCTAACTAGCAAGTACTTAACCCAAGCAGTTATCTTCTTTTAATAAAGTTCACAGTGGAGTACATCATATCATCGGCAGCTTAGTTAGCCGACCATGGAAGCTTAGTTTAGCTTCATTAGTAAATATAGTTGACTCAAAGGGCAAGTATGCATGCATCTTGTGCGGTTGTGCCCAATGTCCATTATTCTGTTCTCCATTAGAGAAAAACAGTCTTACCGAGATCATGTTCCTTCCATTTATGTATACCCCAACTTTGCCTAACTTTAGGTATAGCCGGCCGAACTTGAATAGTAACACGCAGCACACTAAGCTAAGGTACTCCCTCTGTTTTAAATTATTTATCGTGATTTTAGTTCAAATAAGTAATTTGAAACAGAAGGAGTAGCTTGTACATATCTGAAAGATCTCACTTGCGCAACACTTGAAGTGGCTGACATCCACGATTAGTTATTACAAGCCATTCTCTTGATTTGATATTCTCATTCCATCTGACAACCTCCTAATTAACAGTAATATTCTACATATATGATTGATTGAGCCGCCCAATCGACCCTAGCTAGGGGGCTGTGGAATCTGTAACCAGGAATATTTGTAGGAGATATGGATGGATCAGGAACTAGGAAGCAGCTACATTATTGTTAGTTTCCAGTTTTTTATATAAGGGCAAGGTCAGGAGAATTACCTACGCCTACTACTCTGAATCTTGCCTAATGATGAATAATTAATCATCGAGCTAGGAACGCATGTGCGCGCATACAAAAATACATGAAAACGGCAGGTACACATGACACATGTGGCAACACACGGTCGGTCGGCCAGGGCTGCTCGACGCTAACTCCTCAAGCAACCTGCAAGCCATATCTTGGCACTTTGGCACGTAGGGTCCCATGCAAAATGAAGCCAAATGAATCCAGCAAGGCAAGGAAGAAGAAAGGAAATTGGTAACGCACAATATATCCTGGCTAATTTTTTCGAAGCCAAACCCATGTTGAATGATGCTTACAACCCATCCACGAGTCACATCTGACAGGTTGAAAACACAGTGGCAATGTGTTAGAATATATTTCGAACTCTCTTTACTAATTCAGACTTTTGAAGCAACCAGCTGAAGCGTAAATTCAATATGATATCTGAGCCAATAGGTTTTAAGTTTAAGACCTTGTCAACCCATTATTCAAAAAAAGATTCTGCAGACTACACCGATTTCACGTCTAAAGACTAAAATAGACTAGACGCGAGGGGGGTGTTGAAACATATTGCCCGCCTCTCTTCATCAATTTAAACTTTTGAAGCAACTGGCTGGAGCATAAATTCAATCATTGTTGAGGAAATCGTTAACTGGTAGCTGCTCGGTTGGCTAGCGAGTAGGGGATTAATCGGCTAATCGGCAAGTTAATCGGCCATTTAATCAATTAATCGGACGATTTTTTGGTTTATCGGCTACTCGGTGACCCTATGAGTAGGGATTAATCCGCAAGTTAACTGGTTAATCGGATGAATTCTTGAACAGGGAATTCAATAAGATGTAGGGGCCAAATCAAGTATTTCGACAAAAAATAATATATTAATATTAAGATGATACACCTTGGCAAAGAAATAAATATTAAGTTGACACCAACTGCATTCAGCCTCTACAAAAATACAATATCAAAATCAAGTCGAGATATTGAGGATGCACATAGCAAAAAAAAAAAAACGAGCCGCTTTCACAAACAACACGCAACAAAGCAAACAAGCAACAAATACTACCCCACCATCCATGGCAACTAACTACGAAAAGTTTATTCGAAAGCAACACCTTCACATTCGCTGTGGCCAGATCCAACCGATGAAGATGAAATCCTGGATTTTCACCCTGAAGAGCACGATGTATGAGGAATCTTCAAAGCAATGCCCTCAACAAGGTAACATTGCGTAGCCACGATCATTGCCAGTTACAACCGTCAAAGGTCAAAACTAAGGATTTCACCTCAGAGCTTGAGACCCGGTAAATAGGAGCGTACTACCAAACCGAAGACAACGTGTATTGCCGCCACCACTTGTCAAAGAAGACAATGTTGCATGAAGAGGCTCATGCACATACCATGATCATAGAACATTCAAATCAAAATTGTTCCATGGTATACATGTCTGAGATAGCCACATGGACAACATAACACATCTAAGGACATGCTTACGAATCATGAACTACACACAACTTGGAGAGACAAATGTCATCACAACTTCAATTTCTAGGACGAATGAGCTCCAGAGCCGGTGTGGTGGTCTACGACAATGACAACGCTAAGATGTGGCAAGTCGTAGCCACACTATCCCTGCTTCACCGATTCACCTCTTCGAGCCGCCGATTTTGCAGCCACTCTGTCGTTGTCATAGCAAACCAAGCCACCGACCACCTTAGGGTCACCATCAACCACCATAGGCTTGGACCTGACAGTCAATCGTCGGATCCAACTACTATAGGGAAGCACCAGCAGCATGGGCGACTAACCCGAGGTTAAGACACATCCACGGAGCCCACATAGCCAAAAGGGCAAACTGTGGCCACACCTACCTAGGAACATTGCCAAGCGGCTCCAGCCGGCCATGGTGCCGCCACAAGCCAAGGAGTCACCCCTGGCCTCAACTTGCCCGAGAGCTGACCATCGTCATCCCATCGGCAACCGCACACCAGATGCCTCGCTGCCCATTGTCGGTGTCGTGGTGGGCGCACGACAGATGCCAAGGGATGGCTAAAGAGAGGAGGAGGCTCGAGGGCACCGGTGGGCTCCAGAGGCGAGGTTGGCATGAGTGAGCGAAGGACGCAAGACATACCCAGGTTCGGGGCTCTCCGGAGAGATAACACCCCTACTCCTGCCAAGTGTAGTTTGTATGTAACAGTACAGGGTGGCTCCTAGAGCTGTATGGAGGAAGAAGAAAGGTGTGCCAAGGCTTAGGCTGCTCCCTCTCCTAGCGTGTGGCTAGTCTAATTGATCTTATGTCCGCTTATATGCATGAGGGCTCCTAGGGGGTTTTATAGGTCAACCCCCAGGGGTACAATGGTAATGTTACAACGCCATGGGGCTGGGTTGTCATTGTCCGGGAAGTCGGCGCTGAGACCCGCCGGGTGTCAGGGCTCGCCGGGTTTTTCGGGTGTGGGCCCCGTGCGCTGGGGGCACTGTTTGCCGTCTTGTCGATCGTCACGGAGTGGCGGGGTTGGGTCTGCTACAGTGGCGCACCGTCAGATTGCCGCTTGCTGGCGTCAGCAGTGACGACGGGTGCACTGTAGCCACGCCGGCCTTGGTCAGCACGTAGGTGGGGCACTATTGCCACGCCTCGGCTAACCAGAGGAGTTGGTGGGGGCACTGTTGCCTCGCTCACCCTTGAATGGAGACTCGTCCCATTGTACGGCTGGGGGATGGGACGGGAGCTGACCCGTGGTCGGGTTGAGGAACATGCCAAAGGGGGAGCTGGCTTGTTGGAGAAGTCTTGACATGCCGGGTTCGGCCGTCTTGCGTCAGCCGTTGGGGCCGGGTTGATGAGTTCGGCCGGGTCGAGGGGCTTGGCCGGGTTGAGCAACCCGGCAAGTGCGAGCCGGATTGAGGGGCGTTGCTGGCCCCGATGTTTTTGAAAAAGATCCGGGTTACATTGCCTGCACAGGGTTCATCCCCCCGACAGTAGTCTCCGAAGCTGTGAAGGTCCGCCGTCTTCGAGCGGGAGGCCCTTCGCAGTTTCCCCCCTGAGGAGGCGAAGTTGTGACCGCCGGGTCCGGCAATACCCACTGTGTTCCGGCTTCCGGAAGCCGGATCGCGGCATCTCGGCGCGGGCGGGAAACCGAGGAGTCCGCTGAATCTTGAGACAATCTTTTGGGCTCTGCGCGGGCGCCATGTGGCGCCTGGGAGCCGGAGGGGCCTGACAAGCCACACGCGCGACGGGACAGGGCTACGGGATGGGGCCCTCCATCACACGCCCTCGGCCCACGCGCGCGGATTTATTGCGGCGTCCGCGAGTCGGTTGCCATTCTCGAGGCAGTTTTTGCGTGCGTACGTGCGCACTTATTGCGGGGGAGTGGGAAGGGCGAGTGCAAACGATCCCACTTCCCCACGTTTGAGCCATGGCTTATAAATTGGGGGGAAGGGGCGGCGGAAATCATTCTCGCTCGTGCTACTTTGCTTCTTCGTCCACCTTCTGCCCTTTTGCGACCGTCGCGCTGTGACGCCCGCCGCTCCGAACAGAGCTTCACCGCCGTTCTTTCCTTCTTTTCCTCTCGCTTGCTACGCTTCGCCTTGCCGATGGCGCTTCCGTTAGGCTCGTTCATGGGCTCATCCATCTCTGCAGAGGACATTACGTACCTCCGCTCCACCAGGCGCTTGCCGGGGGAGACGAAGGTTGCCATGCGCCTGCCGGAGGGTGAGCGGGAGCCACGACCAGAGGGGACGGAGCGCGTGGTCTTCTACCCGCACTTCAGGCGCGGGTTCGGCCTCCCTGCGAGCTGTTTCTTCCATACCTTCCTGGAGTTCTTCGTGCTCCATCCCCATCATCTTGGCACGGTTGCCATCTTGCAGCTCTCCGGCTTTTTCACCCTCTGCGAGGGGTACCCGGGGGGTGGAACCCACGATCGATCTCTGGGTGCGCTTCTTCGCCTTGAAGCAGCAGGGCCCGAAGGCCGGGGAGATGTCCTCTTGCGGGGCCGCCGTCATCTACAAGTGGTCAGGCGGGGGCTGCCCCAAGATGCCGCTGAAGGATTCTACCAAGAAGTGGCAGAACTCCTTCTTCTACGTCCGCAACCTCGACGCGAACCACATCAACCTGCCGCCCTTTGTTGACGTGCCGCCGCGGGCGAAGCTGAACTGAAACTACTTCCCCCGGCACCTGTCACAGGAGGTGCTCAACTTGTGCCAACGGGTGTCAGAGATGAGGGAGCGGGAGGGGCTCACCAGCACCGACCTTATCGCTGCCTTCATCAGGCGTCGGGTGCTACCGCTGTAGCGGCGCACCCATATCATCGTTCTGATGACTGGTCTTCAGGACCCCAACCGGATGTCGAACCTGCTCCTAGGAGCGGACCAGGTTGCCCGCCGGGTCAATGACATTTCCAAGGCCGGGCTGCAGGAGGATTGGGAGTTCGGGAAACCCCCGTACAGCCAGGCGAACCTGGCACCCGTGGTGAGTCCTTGGTCTTCGTATTTTGCCACTGCACATCTTCTTATTCTTGCCGACGCGACACGGGAGGTGCTTCTGAATGCCATCCGGCATCCATATGACCGGGCGCCAACGCAGGTGGTGTGGGACGGCTCGGAGGAGCCCGTGGCTCACGGCGAGAGGCGGAGGAGGCGGACACCGATGCCGGCGCGGGGCGCCGTGTAGGTAAGTTTTTTGTGCTCTTCGCTTCTTGGGATGTCGGTCGCGAGGCCGTATGGGGATTTTGATGCGAGTCGTTGGTGCAGCGGCACCGAGGGGAGGAGGGGGCAGCGCGGCTGGAGTCTGGTCGTCTCGGGGGACGGCGGTGGCGAGACGGCCGCACAGGAAGGGCGACGTGGCGCCCTGAGGTCCGGCCATGAAGCGCGCGGCAGACCTAGCAGCCAGGACAAAGCCGCCCGCCAAGAAGATACGTCGCGCTCCATAGGCGGCGCCGGTGAGACCCACCGTCCTGGTGGTACCCGGGTGAGTTCTCCTCTGCTAGTTTCGAGTTGTCGAGTGGCTTCCCTTGGTTCTTACTAATTTACTCCGTCGAACTTCAGGTCGCCGATTTCGTTGGCGCTGGCGGCGGTGGATGCCGCGTCCGGCGGGAACGATGTGTTCCGGAAGACCCGGACCAGCGCCGATGATCGAGACCAGGAGGTGGCCGATCCGGACCTCGGCCTAGACCCGGCCGACACCAAAGGCTTGGCCTGGTGGGACCGGAACAGGGCCGAGGCAGGGCTAGAGGCGGCGTCGACCCAGGCTTGGGTCAGTGCAGCAGCGGCGTGGGCGCGCGCTGGCACGGAGCCGGCGTGGCCCGAGATGCCGGCAGGGATGGAGCCAACGGCGACGGTCTTCATGCCGTCATCGGAGGGGAGCGTGGCCAAGGTGGCCGTGCGGACGTGGTGGACCTCGACCGAGAGGTCATGGTGGTTGAGGACGACACCCCACCATGGATCGACGTGGTCGAGCAGATGGGGGTCGAGGGAGGCAGCGGTGATGCTGTCTTGGAGGAGGCGCCGTCAGGGAGCACCTCGGGCGCCGACGGGCGAGGCGCCGCCGGTGGTGGCACCGCAGGCTACTCCGGCCGTCGTGCCGGAGAGAGCGCCGGAGAGGGCGCGGCCGCAGAGGAGGCGGTCAGTGGTGAGTACGCCCTGGTGCCCAGACCAGGGGGTCGCCGGGTCACTGGGTCGCAGCCGGATCTGGCTGGGCCCAGCGAGGTCTTCTTCGGGCCTTTGACCCAGGAGGAGGCGACGATGTCCGCCATGAGCCGGCGCCTTCGAGAGCGGACGGACAGGACCCAAGCCTTCGCCCAGGCCGAGGTGGAGCAAACACGGGAGCTGGAGTGCGCCATGTTCGTAAGTTCTTCCTTCATCTTTTGTTTTCTTTTTGTTGCTTCTTTTAGTGGTGGCGCGCTAGCGCACCCACTGGGTGTAGCCCCTGAGATTCGGGCCAACTACGTAGTAGTTGGGTTGAACCTTAAACTGTTGTCTTGTGCTGATCATTGCTCCTTGCAGCAACTGGACTCCTACCGAGTTGGCGTCTTCAACCGGCTTCTGGAGAAGCACCGGCAGCTCAAGCAGCAGCTTGCCGCCAAAGAAGAGGCGCTACGTGTCGCCACATGTATCTTTTCTTGCATGCTCTCTTAGTGGGGGCGCGCTAGCGCACCCACTGGGTGTAGCCCCCGAGATTCGGGCCAACTCCGCAGTAGTTGGGTTGAATATTAAAGTAATCCTTTGTCTCTGATTCTTCGTCACGTGGAATACTTCACCCGAGGTGTCATCTTGGAGAACATGGCTGATCCGAGCCAGTTATCATTACGACCGTCTTGTTGCTGATGCTGGCCGGCTTGGGGCCGAGGTGGCTGTCGGTGTCAAAACCGGCGGATCTCGGGTAGGGGGTCCCGAACTATGCGTCTAAGGCGGATGGTAACAGGGGGCAGGGGACACGATGTTTACCCAGGTTCGGGCCCTCTTGATGGAGGTAATGCCCTACGTCCTGCTTGATTGCTCTTGATAATATGAGTAGTACAAGAGTTGATTTACCACGAGATCGAAGAGGCTAAACCCTAGAAGCTAGCCTATGGTATGATTGTTGTTGTTGTTGGTCCTACGGACTAAACCCTCCGGTTTATATAGACAACGGAGGGGGGCTAGGGTTACACAGAGTCGGTTACAAGGAAGGAGATCTACATATCCGTATTGCCAAGCTTGCCTTCCACGCCAAGGAGAGTCCCATCCGGACACGGGACGAAGTTTTCAATCTTGTATCTTCATAATCCAACAGTCCGGCCAAAGGATATAGTCAGGCTGTCCGGATACCCCCTAATCCAGGACTCCCTCAGTAGCCCCTGAACCAGGCTTCAATGACGATGAGTCCGGCACGCAAATTGTCTTCGGCATTGCAAGGAGGGTTCCTCCTCCGAATACTTCATAGAAGATCTTGAACACGAGGATCGTGTCCGGCTCTGCAAAACAAGTTCCACATACAACCGTAGAGAGAATAATATTTTCACAAATCTAATCTGCCGACGCATTCCGCAGTGTGACATCACACCATAGCCAGGTCACCATTCAAATCGTTTTTCACAACCAACCTCAGCGTGTTTCGCGAGGCGGTTTCCTTGGCACGTCTTGTCGAAGCAGAGATCGCGTCCCCTTATTACGGGATTCCCATCAATACGGACGTGGGTAGCCCAACCGCGCCATCAATTACGCCGCTTGGGGGATAAGCGAGTTTTACCAGGCTGGTGGGGGCGCATAGTTCCGTCCGCCCTTATAAAGGGATAAGGGTTCACCTTTTTGTACCCACGCCTTCTTCCTCCTTTCTCATCCATTCTCGCGCACTTGAGCTCCAGCGCCCAAGTCCACATCCGTCTCCTCAACCCTCTTCAAACATGTCCGGAGCGGGAGGCAAGTGGATGGTCTCCTCCGTTACGGAGGGAGACATCAAAAAGTTGCGCGAGGCCGGATACTTAGTCGCGGATATTGTGCACCGGCTGCCAGCCGCGGGGCAGATTGTCCCTACCCCGGAACCTTATGAAAGGGTGGTTTTCCTCACCCACTTCGTCCGCGGACTGGGGTTTCCCCTCCATCCATTCGTCCGCGGCCTTATGTTCTATTATGGGCTAGACTTCCATGATCTGGCCCCGAATTTCATCCTCAACATCTCGGCGTTCATCGTCCTGTGTGAGGCTTTCCTCCGCATCCGGACCCACTTGGCCTGTGGCTGAAGACCTTCAATGTCAAATCGAAGGTAGTAGGCGGCCAACAAGCGGAATGCGGCGGAGCCATGGTGGGCAAAATGCCCAATGTTACATGGCTCGAGGGCTCCTACGTGGAGACCATAAAGGGGTGGAAATCGGGGTGGTTCTACATCACCGAGCCGCACGACACCAACTGGGTGGCGGCCCCCGAGTTTCGATCCGGAATCCCCACACGGCTCACTTCCTGGAAGGAGAAAGGCCTGTCCTGGGGCTCATCGGTGGAGCTAGACGGACTCCAGAAGTGTATCCGGAACATGATAGGCAAGAAACTCAAGCTTGTCAACATAGTCCAGGTCATGCTCTTCCGCCGAATCCTCCCGTGTCAACGACGGGCTTTCAACTTATGGGAGTTCGACCCGGCCCAGCACCAGACTCTACATGAGCTCTTCGACACGACGCATAAGGACGTCTGGAAGGTGCTGTTCAAGGGCGCCGAGGTCCCCCTCCTCTTACCGAGGACCGCGGGCTAAGCGCGACGCGCCCTGCGAATTCGGTAAGTTCTGTACACCTTGTAGGGTATTTATTTTGCATAGTTTAACCACGTGCAGGGTCTGAGCTCCCATGCCTTTGATAGGACTGGGTGGAGACATCAGAGCAGATTGACTATCCGACCCCTCTGCCCGAAGACCCTGCAGACGCTCTCCTGATGGAGATGCGGACTCCGGCTCCTTATGAGGTGCCGGAGAAGAAGATCAAGAAGAAGGCCACGGGAACCCGAAAGAGTTCCCGGTGCCAGGTGGTATCGGACTCATCGTACGATAACTCCAAGACAAACTCCTCCCGTGAAAACGAGGAGGAGGAAGATGAAGATTCTCCCCCTCCAGCCGGGGGAGACAAGAAAAGGAAGGCTGCCCCAACCGGGGAGGCCGAAGGGTCAAAAAAGGGAAGGACTCTCCTTCTGGACTGTTCCACCACTGTCGCCGACAGCGAAAACGAGTGGTTACTCAGGGCCAAGCCCCTGGCAAAGTCGTAAGTATTCGGATACCAGAGTAACTCATAGCATACTTTTATTGCACTGCTTCTCCTAACGCCGAATATGATCATGCAGTCCGCCCCGAGCCCGTATCGACGTATCCTCGTCGGACGGTTCCTTGGACTCGTCGGATATGAATAGCGAGTCACTTTCAACCGCCTCCTCTCCTCTCCCTATGGACAATGTCGAGGTATTGTCTCAAGGGGCACCGAGCCGAGGGGAGGTAGCCCTGGAGGCGCCTCAAGGCGACCTTCCGGACTCTAGGCACAAAGGGAGCAAGGCTCCCAAGGGCTCCAAGTTCGGCCCTCAGCCGAACACCGCGCCGGAACCTCCAATGGTTCCGGACTCCGGCAGGCGGCCCCCTTCCAAGAGGGGCAAGCCGCCCGTGCCAGTGTCCTCTGTCCATCCAGAGGCACCGGACAACCTGCTGGGAGCGCTTCACGGCGCTTCCATCGACGAAGAGCACCACACTATTATGAGTGCGGTGATCAAGAAGGTTTAGTCTGCCAAGAGTGGACTGACTGAAGCCTGTGTCAGCCTTCTAAAAGGTTTGAGGTAAGTATTTAAAATATAGGATAATATTACCGCATAGACAGAAGCCCCCGATGCTCTGTTTGGTGTTCACAAAGAAAAGCCAAATAGAGGATCAAATAATATCTGCAGGAGTCTAATACAAGTATGTCTATATGCGTATGCAGGCTTCGCTGCTGACCTCTGCCGCACTGAGTGCGGAGGTCGCCGCACTGAAGCAGAACCTCGAGCAGTCCGAGAAAGAGCTCGGCCTTGCCAAGAGGCAGCTCGAGGAGAACAAAGGTAAGTAATACCTTGTCTATATGTATATTAAAAAAAAGATGTGGTTGCAAAATGATAGGATCAGCATGGATGTGCCAGGGGCCACGACCGAAGTCCTGAAGCAAGCGTTGTCCGAGGATGAAAACAAAGCGGCCAAGGAGCGCACTGAGTGGGAGAAACAAGAGGCACGGGTGGGCGAGGTGCAGCAAGAGCTCCAGGCTCTCGTGAAGAAGCATGAGACCTTGGAGCTTGACTCGAAGACGCGAGAGTCCGAGCTTGCCGCGGCCCTCGAGAGCACAAAGCATGCCAAGGCTGAAGCCCAAAAGGCCCTCCAGGAAATTGAGGCGATGAGGAAGATAGCGGCGGGTAAGGCATTCATTATGCAAAGCAACCATGTGAAAGTAAATTACTTGTTACTTACCCGAGTCCGGAGCTCTCCAGGAGCATTCGCAGATTTGCCCCGCAGCGTGTCGGATGCCACCAAGTACTACCGCCCCGAGGAGGGAAGCTCGACGGAGAAGTTGTTCTGGTCTCAGTATACTCGGACCGAACACCCGATGCCTGTGAGCGACCAGCTGAAGCAACTGGTCGAGCTGCACAAGGCGACGGAACAGGCCATGAGGGGCCTTATAGTCCGGATGTGGCCTGGCAACTCCCTTCCCAACAGCTACTTCGGCCTGGTGAGGCGGCTTGTAGATGCCTGCCCACGGCTGGAAGTCATAAAGTGGTCCGTCTTCATCGAAGGTGCACGCCGGGCTTTTGCCCGTGCGAAGGTGCACTGGGCCAAGATGGACGCCGAGAAGCTGGTGAAGGAGGGGCCACCGCAGGGCAAGGAGCATCGCCACCCTGAAATGTATTATGAGGGTGTCCTGAAGGGTGCCCATCTTGTGGCGTACGAGTGTGCGAAGGATGTAATTTTTGAATGAACTTGCTCGTGTGATCATGTATTATGAAAACTTGTTCATGTGCGCTATGCAACGCTTGTTTGAATTTAAAATATTACCTTCTGTGCGTCTGTTTATCAAATCTGAGAGATGGACAGTCGTCAGCTTCTGCCCCCACGCCACGAGTGCTGGGGTGTTTGGGATAAATCTGAGCACTCTCTTCCCCATTGTTGGGTCCTTCGAGGGAGGTGCTCAGCACAACGAACAAGGCAATCGGACTATAATGCTTTATCAATCTAACTTAGCCATAGAAGTCTACAATTTTAAATTTTGGCGAAGCCCCTAGTATTCAGAAGGCCGAATTCGAGGCGCTATACACGCCTAAGCCGGACAAAGCCGACTCCTCGCCCTAAGCGGCATAAGTCTTTAGGGACTCGAGACCTCTCGAACAGCGACCAACTCTCGCCTTATCATGACAGTTAGTTTTAGCTTTCTCTACTGAGGTGCTTGCCCAGATGAACCGGGGCACAATCGCAGTAGTTCTCCCAGTGCTACCTTAGCCGATATAGCGGAACATAAGGTACCAAAACATGGGAGCCGGGCAAACCCAACTATTGACCCAAGACATGATTCGGAGCTGATGCATATAATGCTATAAGTTCGGGGTGCCGCACTGTCGAAAGTGTTCGGACTTCTCACGCCGTATTATGGGGTATGCTTGAGCCCCTGGCGTATTGGTCGTACCAGAGTGTACGGGTGCTGAATGTCATGAATGAACATATATATAAAAAAGAATAGAAAATGCGGTAATAGTCTAGTGCTATGCATTGTTTATTCAAAAAGGTGCGTCGAAGCAGAATGATACAAGTAGTGTGATAAGCAAAAAGTAGGACTATTTGACATGTCCCCTCCAGGGGCAAGCTGAGGAATGGTATTTAAAACAGGTATTTCATCGTTATCAGAGACCACCTGGGAATTCCATGGTGCGACGTAGCTTTCTGCCTCCTTGGTTGTTGTATCGTGTGTCCGACAATCGTACTGCCGGACGGGGTTTCCAGAGAGTAAAGTCCTGAAAGAGAGAAAAAATAACAAAGCGGGAAGCCCCTAGTGCGGTTGAGCCGCGTTTTGGGGCGTGCCTTAGTTGTGCCCCCCCCCACCTATGCCCATGGTATTTTCAATGCGTAATTATGTACGCGTGGCGCGGATTTTGCCATTTGGCTAGGACTGGGGTGGGGGTCGCATTGCTATGCGAGCTCGGAACGTGCCAGGCGGTCTTGTTGCAGATTACTCCGGGAGCGCTTGACGGTGTCCGGGTGTTTAATCACCGAATTGGTGGAATGCCTGAAGAGGCTGGTTTGTGCTTCTGCTACGAGGGCCGCAGTGTATTCCTCCATGCGGAGAGAGCGCTCTGTGTTTCCATTGACTGTGATGACCCCCCGAGGTACTGGCATCTTGAGCTTGAGGTATGCATAATGCGGTACCGCATTGAATCTCGCAAATGCGGTTCGCCCGAGCAGTGCATGATAGCCACTGCGGAACGGGACTATATCGAAGATTAACTCCTCGTTTCAGAAGTTATCCGGGGATCCGAAGACCACTTCCAGTGTGACTGAGCCTGTGCAATGGGCCTCTACACCTGGTATGACGCCTTTGAAGGTCGTCTTTGTGGGTTTGATCCTTGAGGGGTCTATACCCATTTTGCGCACTGTGTCCTGATAAAGCAGGTTCAGGCTGCTGCTGCCATCCATAAGGACTCGAGTGAGGTGAAATCCGTCGATGATTGGGTTCAGGACCAGTGTGGCGAATCCGCCATGACGGATACTAGTGGGATGGTCCCTGCGATCGAAGGTGATCGGACAGGAGGGTCATGGGTTGAACTTTGGGGCCACTGGCTCCAACACATATACGTCCCTTAGCGCACGCTTCCGCTCCCTCTTGGGGATGTGGGTTGCGTATATCATGTTCACCGTCCGCACCTGTGGGGGGAACCTCTTCTGTCCTCCGGTGTTCGGCGGCCGGGCTCCTCCTCGTCATCGCTATGTAACCCCTTATCTTTGTTTTCGGCATTTAGCTTGCCGGCCTGCTTGAACACCCAACATTCCCTGTTGGTGTGGTTGGCTGGCTTGTCGGGGGTACCGTGTATTTGACACGAGCGATCGAGTATACGGTCCAAACTGGACGGGCCCGGAGTGCTTCTTTTGAATGGCTTTTTCCGCTGACCGGGTTTAGAGCCTCTGAATCCGGCATTGACTGCCGTATCCTCGGTATTGTCGCTGTTGATGCGGTGCTTGTGTTTGTTGCGACATGACCTGCCATTGCTATCCTTGGTATCCGAAGTACCATGGTTCTTTGATATATTATTGCTGCGAGCCAACCATCTGTCCTCTCCCGCGCAAAAGCGGGTCATGAGTGTCATGAGGGCTGCCATATATTTCGGCTTTTCCTGGCCAAGGTGTCAGGCGAGCCAGTCATCGCGGATGTTGAGCTTAAAAGCTGCTAGGGCCTCTGCATCCGGACAGTCGACGATTTGATTTTTCTTTGTCAGGAACCGTGTCCAGAATTTCCTGGCCGATTCCTCTGGCTGCTGAATTATGTGGCTCAAGTCATTGGCATCTGGTGGTCGCACATAAGTGCCCTGGAAGTTGTCGAGGAATGCGGCTTCCAGATCTTCCCAACAGCCAATGGATTCTGCTGGCAGGCTGTTGAGCCAATGCCGAGCTGGTCCTTTGAGCTTGAGTGGGAGGTATTTGATGGTGTGGAAATCATCACCGCGGGCCATGTGGATGTGCAGGAGGAAGTCCTCGATCCATACCGCAGGATCTGTTGTACCGTCGTATGATTCGATATTTACGGGTTTGAAACCCTCTGGGATTTGGTGATCCATTAATTTGGCTGTGAAGCATAGGGGGTGTGCGGTGCCTCTGTGCTGGGCTATGTCGCGACGCAGCTCAAATGAGTCTTGTCCGTTGTGTTCGGCCCGGTCGGGTTTACTTTTACTGTATCCGGCGTGACGGTTATCGTCTTGCATAGTGGCGCGCCCTCGTGATCCATAGATCGATCTTGCGTGTTTTGCTTTGTCCTCCAATACGTCTCGCAGGTCTAGCGTGTTTCCCCGTGCCTTGACATTTTTATTTGAGTGGCATCGGGGTGCTGGCTGAGCTTTTGGCTGAAATGCCTCTCTGTCGCGACCACAAGGTGGCCGATCAGCCGCGTCATACGCAGGAGATGTAGGTTTTAATGCTTCCTCCTCCAGTCGGGGTAGAAACCTGCGCTTTGGGTAACTCTTGGAGGGGCATTCGAGTTCATATTCCTCGGCCGCAAGGACTTCAGTCTATCTGTCAGCTAGCAAATCTTAATCAGCTTGAAGCTGATGTTGCTTTTTCTTAAGGCTATTTGCCGTGGCTATAAGCTGGCGCTTGAAGCGCTCTTGCTCGATGGGATCCTTAGGCACGACAAATTCGTCATCGTCGAGGCTTGCCTCGTCTTCGGAGGGAGGCATGTAATTATCATCCTCCACCTCTCCATCTGTCGCTCTCTCGGGAGGGCTGGCTTCTCCATCCTCCTGCTCTAAATCTTGCTGGAGGGGATTGTCGTCATCTTCATCACTGTCCGAAGTGCTATTATCTCCTATGCCGGTATCATCGCTTTTGCTTTGGCGAGACTTAGAGAGGCGCCGCTGTCGTTGGCGCTTGGGTTGCTTCTTGGAGGGGTCATCCTCCGCTGTCCCGTCGACATTGCCTTCTTTGGGTGTGTCCACCATGTATATATCATATGATATGGTGGCTATCCAGTGCCCTGTGGGCAGTGGTTCCTGTTCATCTCCTGCATCGTCGTCCATACCGTTGATGTCTTCGGAGTCGAAGTCGAGCGTGTCGGTCAAATCGTCGACAGTGGCTACTAAGTGGGTGGTGGGTCGGCGGCGAATTTCTTCGTCATCCGCATCCCAATCCCGCCAGACATAGTTCGGCCAGGACTCTCCTGACAAGGAGAGAGACCTTAATGAGTTCAGTATGTCGTTGAAGGACGAGTGCTGAAAGATATCCACGGAGGTGAACTCCATGATCGACGCCCAGTCGGATTCAATAGGCACGGGCGCAGGCGGTTCGGAGTCCGTGGCTGGGGAAAAATCCGGCAGTTTGGCGTCACGGCTCTCGTGAAGGGTAAGGTCGATACTTGGATCGCCGCTAAGAATGCGGCCTCCGTGGCGGGGTCTATCCACCTGTCCATGGATGGTGCAATTGACTCTGAATTGAGGGTCGGAGCGGTTGCCGGCGCGGTCTCCTGAACACTGTCCGATGGTAGAGCTAAATCATGCTCATCGTGACCGTGCAGGGCACTTGACAGGGGCTCGAATCCGTCAAAGATCAAGTCTCTGCGGATGTCGGCCGTGTAGTTTAAGCTTCCAAACCTGACCTGGTGGCCAGGGGCGTAACTCTCGATCTGCTCCAGATGGCCAAGTGAGTTGGCCCGCAGTGCGAAGCCGCCGAATACAAATATCTGTCCGGGGAGAAAAGTCTCACCCTGGACTTCATCGCTATCGATGATCGAAGGAGCCATCAAGCCTAACGATGACGACACAGAGGAACTCTCAATGAAAGCACCAATGTCGGTGTCAAAACCGGCGGATCTCGGGTAGGGGGTCTCGAACTGTGCGTCTAAGGCGGATGGTAACAGGAGGCAGGGGACACGATGTTTACCCAGGTTCAGGCCCTCTTGATGGAGGTAATACCCCACGTCCTGCTTGATTATTCTTGATAATATGAGTAGTACAAGAGTTGATCTACCACGAGATCGAAGAGGCTAAACCCTAGAAGCTAGCCTATGGTATGATTGTTGTTGTTGTTGGTCCTACGGACTAAACCCTTCGGTTTATATAGACACCGGAGGGGGCTAGGGTTACACAGAGTCGGTTACAAGGAAGGTACCCCCTAATCTAGGACTCCTTCATTGGCGGAGGCGAAGGCGGAGGCGACAGGGGCCCGGTAGGCGCTTGACGAAGCCGGCCGGCTGCAGGAGCAGCTGGCGGGTGACAAGAGCCGGCTTGAGGCCAAGGTGGATCGCCTCAAGGAAGAGGCGGCCAAGGTCGTGGAGGCGCAGCGAGCCCTTGCCGAGACCGGCCATCAACATGACAAGCTGGCCGACGATAAGGGCCATCTTCAGGCCGAGGTGGAGCGCCTGAAGGTGGAGGTGGCAGAGGCGGGGGAGGCCCACCAGGAGGAGCTCCGTCGCTGCATCGAGTTCGAGAAGGCGCTGAGGCTAAGGACACCAAGCTGAAGGCGGCCCTCGCCAGAGTCGTCGACTTGGAGAAGACGCTCCAGGAGCATGACCGTGCCATTGCCAGGGAGCGGCGCGGTACGTTGGTTGAAGCGCAGCACCTGGACGAGTCCTTCACCAGTAAGTGCTTTCTCTGTGTTTTTGCCGAGCTGGGAAACTGGCTCTCCTTCCCTTGGTTATAGACTTGTCTTGCTCTTATTTTTGGCAGGGCACTTCCCGAAAACACACAGGGTGGCAGAGGAGGCCGTTCATTTCCAGCATGATCCGCAAGGAGAAGTGGGCTCCGGGACCGATCCGTGGGTTTCCTGGACCTTCCCGGAGATCGTGACCGCTGCCGAAGCTCGTCTGCGAGTCTTGGGCGAGCAGATGGGCGGCTCTCTGAGGCCGGCACGGCGATGACGGCGGCCCTCTGGCCCGGCACCGGCGCGCCGAACAGCTTCACGTGGCTGGCGCGGTGGTTGGAGGCGGGTCCGGAGCGGCTCCACGCGTGGCGCATCTCTGCCGCCCATGCCGGCGCCGAAATGGCACTCAGTTTCGCGATGTCTTGGCATCCGGACCTGGCGCTGGATAGGCTGATGGGCCAGCGAGCCGGCGCGGAGCACCAGCTGCAGGCGGAGGCCGGCTGGATCACCGCTCGGGCTAGCTATATTGCCGGGTTTGCCATCCACGACGAGTTCCAGCCAGAACGGACAGACGACGGTGGAGTCGTTCCTGCTGACGACTTTGGCCTGCTTCTGGATGACCCGGAGGGCGGTTCCGAGGATATGGGCGTCTACGGCGATGGGGACGCCGCGGAGGGAGACACCGACACCTCGGTGAACCCGGAGGCTGCCGTGGAGGAGCCGGCGGCTGCGCGTGATACGTCTCCAACGTATCTATAATTTTTGATTGTTCCATGCTATTATATTATATGTTTTGGGATGGGCTTATTTATACACTTTTATATTATTTTTGGGACTAACCTACTAACCCAAGGCCTAGTGCAAGTTGCTGTTTTTTTGCCTATTTCAGTGTTTCGCAGAAAAGGAATATCAAACGGAATCCAAACGGAATGAAACCTTCAGGAGAGTTATTTTTGGAACAAACGTGATCCAAGGGACTTGGAGTGGACGTCAAGAAATCAACGAGGAGGCCACGAGGCAGCGAGGCGTGCCTGCCCCCCTGGGCACGCCCCCACCCTCGTGGGCCCCTCGTAGCTCCACCGACCTACTTCTTCCTCCTATATATATCCATATACCCCGAAAACATCCAGGAGCACCACGAAACCCTATTTCCACTACCGCAACCTTCTATACCCAAGAGATCCCATCTTGGGGCCTTTTCCGGAGCTCCGCCGGAGGGGGAATCGATCAAGGAGGGCCTTTACATCAACTCCATGATCTCTCCGATGATGTGTGAGTAGTTTACCACAGACCTTCGGGTCCATAGTTATTAGCTAGATGGCTTCTTCTCTCTCTTTGTATCTTAATACAATGTTCTCCTCGATCTTCTTGGAGATCTATTTGATGTAACTCTTTTTGCGGTGTGTTTGTCGAGATCCGATGAATTGTGGGTTTATGATCAAGTTTATCTATGAACAATATTTGATTCTTCTCTGAAATCTTTTATGTATGATTGGTTATCTTTGCAAGTCTCTTTGAATTATCAGTTTGGTTTGGCCTACTAGATTGATCTTTCTTGCAATGGGAGAAGTGCTTAGCTTTGGGTTCAATCTTGCGGTGTCCTTTCCCAGTGACAGCAGGGGCACCAAGGCACGTATTGTATTGTTGCCATCGAGGAGAAAAAGATGGGGTTTATATCATATTGCTTGAGTTTATCCCTCTACATCATGTCATCTTGCCTAATGCGTTACTCTGTTCTTATGAACTTAATACTCTAGATGCATGTTGAATAGCAGTCGATGTGTGGAGTAATAGTAGTAGATGCAGAATCATTTTGGTCTATGCGAACGTGATGCCTATATACATGATCAGGCCTAGATATTCTCATAATTATGCACTTTTCTATCAATTGCTCGACAGTAATTTGTTCACCCACCGTAATACTTATGCTATCTTGAGAGAAGCCACTAGTGCAACCTATGCCCCCCGGGTCTATCTTTTATCATATAAGTTTCCAATCTATTTTATTTTGCAATCTTTACTTTCAATCTATATCATAAAAATACCAAAAATATTTATCTTATTATTATTATTATTATTATTATTATTATTATCTGTATCAGATCTCACTCTCGTAAGTGACCGTGAACGGATTGACAACCCCTTTATCGCGTTGGTTGCGAGGTTCTTATTTGTTTGTGTAGGTACGAGGGACTTGCGTGTAGTCTCCTACTGGATTGATACCTCGGTTCTAAAAAACTGAGGGAAATACTTACGCTACTTTGCTGCATCACCCTTTCCTCTTCAAGGGAAAACCAATGCAGTGCTCAAGAGGTAGCAAGAAGGATTTCTGGCGCCGTTGCTGGGGAGGTTTACACACAAGTCAAGACACACCAAGTACCCATCACAAACTCTTATCCCTCGCATTACATTATTTGTTGTTTGCCTCTCCCCCACTTCACCTTTTCCTTTTCTTCGCCTTCTTCCTGTATGTCTTTTTGTTTGTGTTTCCATGTGCCTTCTATTTGCTTGCTAAAAATCTATTGATATGGATCCACTTAAAGTGTTCTACTTGGATCATCTTCGATCCTTAGGCGCTCGTGCTGAAACCCCAACTAGCCTAGTTGGTGGGAAATCTTTAGATGATCATGCTCATTTTGTGCATCACCGTTTGTTTGAAAAAGAGAGACTCTTATGGGATCAAATAAACAGATTGCTATGTTATGCTTGGAATCTTTGTGAAATTTGTGATCTTACTTGTTGCTCTAAGAACACTAAAAAACACCTCCCCTACCTATGTGAGTTTAATGATAATGAAATCTTATCTTCTTATGCAAAGGGTGTTTATAGTCACTATGATATCGAACAAATTGAAGAATTTGTGGCTTTTAAGGGTGCTTATAAAGTTGCTTCTTTGATTGAAAAGTATGATATTACTACTCTATGAATCTGAAAATTTTGACATACTTAAATATTGCTATGAAAACTATGCTCATAATTTCTATGTCAAAGAATTTATTGAAAGAATGACCGTTGCTTTGGAAGAAAATAATGATATGCATGAATCTATAGATAATTATAATTCCAATGATTTGATTGAAATATCCCTTGATGAACATGATGCTTGCTATTCTTGTGGTCATGATGCCAATATTTATGAAGATGAATTTGCTATAGTTCCTTATGTTAAACATGCGATCATTGCTATTGCACTCATACTTGATAGTTGCTTCGATGAAAAGCATGATTGCAATGATGTTATTATAAATTCTATGAATGTCAATTGTGCTACTAATATGCAAAACCCTAAGCTTGGGGATGCTAGTTTTGCTATGTCTACTACTTGTTGCAATGATCATGATTGGGGTGATTCTTCTTACTACCTCTCTCTCAGTTTACAGGGCGTACGCGTGCCTCTAGGTTGTCAATTTGACCAAGCTAATACAAGTCATATATTACAAAAAATATACCAATATGAACTTCAGATGTTCTATTTTCAAACTATATAATTTTTGTGTTATATAGTTTATATTAAGGTGATAAAATTAGTAACCTAGGTATACGCGTAGGACTTGTAAACTGAAACAGAGGTAGTATGATCTTGAAAATTTATTTAAGCCCCATGATGAATATGACATTGATAATAGTGTTTGCAATATTATTGAAAGTGGGTTTGGAAGAGTATCAACTTTAGATCCCACATATTTCACTACTAGGGAAAGGGTAATTGGTGGCGCACCTGTTTTGGCTATTAATGTCGCACTATAGGTGCGCCACTATTATCACGCCATTAGTAACAAATACTAATGGTGCACCTCTGGTGCGCCATTACTATGCCTATCTGGTGCGCCATTACTATCTGACTTAGTAATGGCGCACCACATAGAAGTGCGCCATTACTAACATTTTTTTCAAAAAAAAATTCAGATTTTTTTTTCAAATTTTTTTCGTTTTTTTCTTAATCTCGGGTCACTATGGCTTAATCTCGGGTCAATATGCTTAATCTCAAGTCAAATCGCACTCCGTGGTCAAACTTCTCGGAGGGTCACCCATCCTCACACTGCTCCAGCCCAAGCACGCTTAACTTCGCAGTTCTATCCAACCCCAGCACCAGCTCACTTCACAGGCACTTGTTGACATATCTATCATATCAATCTTATTAAACCTTGTTGATGTCTAGGACTTTGTTCATGTTCATGGGTGTGATAAAATTTTGAAAAAATATTTCAAACTTTCCGGTCATATTACGTATCATATTTTGAAAAAAAAAATCCAAAAAAAATTGAAACCAATTTTTTTCTGTTACTAGTGGCGCACCTAGCAAATGGTGCGCCACTAGTAAGTTTGAATTTTTTTATTTTCCCCCTTTAGATCTTAAAAGCCCCGTATCTTTTGTTCTGTTAGATTTTTGGGGATTCTGAAAATCTTGAACGGGGTTCACGTGGTGCGCCATTATTAGTTTTTGCAAAAAAAATAAAAAAATTGTTAGTAGTGGCGCACCGTGGTTGTGGTGCGTCATTACTAGTTTGAACTAGTAATGGCGCACTATACACTGGTGCACCATTACTAGTTTTGAAAAAAAGTAAAAAAAAATTTAGTAGTGGCGCACAGAGTGTGTGGTGCGCCATTACTAGTTAAAACTAGTAATGGCGCGCTATGCCCTGGTGTGCCATTACTAGTTTTGGAAAAAAAAGTGTTAGTAGTGGCGTACCGTGGGTGTGGTGCGCCATTAGTGATATGGACATTAATGGCGTACCTACACATGGTGCGCCACTGCTATATAGCAGTGGCGCACCACATATGTGGTGCGCCATTAATGTCCATATTAGCTATAGCCCTTTTCCTACTAGTGTTTGGAGAATGTTCGATCTTATGAAACTTTTGATAAAAATGGGTTTGGAGAGGTCATGACTTTAGTTAATGTTAATCCCACTAGGAGCATGCATGTGGATCGTGTTGAAGATATTTTATGTGATAGCTATATTGTTGAGTTTGCTTATGATCCTACATGTAATTATTATGAGAGAGGAAAATATGATTGTAGAAATTTTCATGTTACTAAATTACCTCTCGTTATGTTGAGATTGCTATTGTTTCTTTCCGCTTTATTGCATATGCTAGCTTTTGTTTGCCATGATAATTTATTTTCCTTTAATATGCTATGCATAGGAAGTATGTTAGACTTAGAGGTGTTTGTCACGTGTTTTATGATGCTCTCTTTTGTGCTTCAATTCTTGTCTTTCTTGTGAGCATCATTGAAATTATTTATGCCTAGCTAGGGGTGTTAAACGATAGCGCTTGTTGGGAGGAAAACCAATTTTATTTTTGTTTCTTGCTTTTTGGTTCGGTTTAGTAATAAATAATTCATCTAGCCTCTGTTTGGATGTGGTTTTATTCTTTTAATTAGTGTTTGTGTCAAGTAGAACCTTTGGGAAGACTTGGGGAAGTTTTAGCGATCTTGCTGTAAAAAACAGAAACTTTAGCGCTCACGAGATTTGCTGCCATTTTTTACTGGAGAGTAAAATTAGGTTGATTATTTTTACAGATGATTAATAGACAAATTACTCACGTCCACCAATTTATTTCAGAATTTTTGGGGTTACATAAGTATTCCAAACCTACAGATTACTGCAAACTATTCTGTTTTTGACAGATTCTGTTTTTCGTGTGTTGTTTATTTATTTTGATGCATTTATGGCTAGTATCGGAGGGTATGAACAATAGAGAAGTTGGAATACAGTAGGTTTAACACGAATATAAATAAATAATGAGTTCATTACAATACCTTAAGTGGTGGTTTGTTTTCTTATACTAATGGAGCTCATGAGTTTCTATTGAGTTTTGTGTTGTGAAGTTTTCACGTTTTGGGTAAGGATCTGATGGATTATGGAATAAGGAGTGGAAAGAGCCTAAGCTTGGGGATGCCCATGGCACCCCAAGGTAAAATTCAAGGACAACCAAAAGCCTAAGATTGGGGATGCCCCGGAAGGCAGCCCCTCTTTCGTCTTCTTCCATCGATAACTTTACTTGAGGCTATATTTTATTCACCACATGATATGTGTTTTGCTTGGAGCGTCTTGTATGATTTGAGTCTTTGATTTTTAGTTTACCACAATTATCCTTGCTATACACACCTTTTGGGACAGACACACATGAATTGGAATTTATTAGAATACTCTATGTGCTTCACTTATATCTTTTGAGCTAGATAATTTTGCTCTAGTGCTTCACTTACATCTTTTAGAGCGTGGTGGAGGTTTTATTTTATAGAAATTATTGATCTCTCATGTTTCACTTATATTATTCTAAGAGTCCTTTAGAACAGCATGGTAATTTGCTTTGGTTATGAAATTAGTCCTAATATGATAGGCATCCAAGATGAGTATAATAAAAACTATCAAAGAAAGTGCATTAAATACTATGAGAAGTTTGATACTTGATAATTGTTTTGAGATATAAAGATGGTGATATTAGAGTGTGCTAGTTGAGTAGTTGTGAATTTGAGAAATACTTGTGTTGAAGATTGCAAGTCCCGTAGCATGCACGCATGGTAACCGTTGTGTAACAAATTTGAAACACGAGGTGTTATTTGATTGTCTTCCTTATGAGTGGCAGTCGGGGTCGAGCGATGGTCTTTTCCTATCAATCTATCCCCCTAGGAGCATGCATGTAATGCTTGGTTTTTGATGACTTGTAGATTTTTGCAATAAGTATGTGAGTTCTTTATGACTAATGTTGAGTCCATGGATTATACGCACTCTCACCCTTCCATCATTGCTAGCCTCTTCGGTACTGTGCATTGCCCTTTCTCACCTTGAGAGTTGGTGAAAACTTCGCCGGTGCATCCAAACCCCGTGATATGATACGCTCTATCACACATAAGCCTCCTTATACCTTCCTCAAAACAGCCACCATACCTACCTCTTATGGCATTTCTATAGCCATTCCGAGATATATTGCCATGCAACTTTCCACCGTTTCATTTATGACACGCTTCAACATTGTCATATTGCTTTGCATGATCATGTAGTTGACATCGTATTTGTGGCAAATCCACCATGCATAATTTATCATACATGTCACTCTTGATTCATTTCCCTTCCCGATACACCGCCGGAGGCATTCATATAGAGTCATATTTTGTTCTAGTATCGAGTAAATAAATAGAAGTGTGATGATCATCATTTATAGAGCATTGTCCCAAATAAAAAAAGGAGAAATGCCAAAAAAAGAAAGGACCCCCAAAAAAGAAGAAATAAAAAGGGACAATGCTACTATCCTCTTTTTACACACTTGTGCTTCAAAGTAGCACCATTATCTTTATGATAGAGAGTCTCTTGTTTTGTCACTTTCATATAATAGTGGGAAATTTTCATTATAGAACTTGGCTTGTATATTCCAACAATGGGCTTCCTCAAATTCCCTAGGTCTTCGTGAGCAAGCGAGTTGGATGCACACCCACTTAGTTTCTTCTGTTGAGCTTTCATACATTTATAGCTCTAGTGCATCCGTTGCATGGCAATCCCTACTCCTTGCATTGACATCAATTGATTGGCATCTCCATAGCCCATTGATTAGCCACGTCAATGTGAGACTTTCTCCTTTTTTGCCTTCTCCACATAACCTCCATCATCATATTCTATTCCATCCATAACGCTGTTGGGTAACGTAGTAATTTCAAAAAAATAATCCTATGCACACGCAAGATCATGGTGATGCATAGCAACGAGAGGGGAGAGTATCGTCCATGTACCCTCGTAGACCGTAAGTGGAAGCGTTATGAGAACGCGATTGATGTAGTCGTACGTCTTCACGATCCGACCGATCCAAGTACCGAACGCACGGCACCTCCGAGTTCAGCACACGTTTAGCTCGATGACGTCCCACGAACTCCGATCCAGCAGAGCTTCATGGGAGAGTTCCGTCAGCACGATGGCGTGATGACGGTGATGATGTTTCTACCGACGCAGGGCTTCGCCTAAGCACCGCTACGATATGATCAAGGTGCATTATGGTGGAGGGGGCACCGCACATGGCTTGGAACAATCAACTTGTGTGTCTTTGGGTGCCCCCCGCCCCCGTATATAAAGGAGCAAGGGGGGAGGCCGGCCGGCCTTGGTGCGCCCCAAGGAGAGGACGAATCCTCCTCCTAGTAGGAGTAGGATTCATCCTTTCCTAGTCCTACTAGGAAGGGGGAAGGGGGAAGGAAAGAGAGGGAGAGGGAAAGAGGGGCCGCGCCCCCTCCCCTAGTCCAATTCGGACTCCTCATGGGAGGGGGTGCGCCACCTCCTGGGATGCAGCCCTCTCTCCCCCCTCAGGCCCACTAAGGCCCAATACTTCCTGGGGGGGGGGGTCCGGTAACCTCTCCGGCACTCTGGTTTTCTCCAAAACCATCCGGAACACATCCGGTGTCCGAATATGGCCGTCCAATATATCAATCTTTACGTCTCGACCATTTCGAGACTCCTTGTCATGTCCGTGATCACATCCGGGACTCCGAGCTACCTTCGGTACGTCAAAACACATAAACTCATAATACCGATCGTCACCGAACTTTAAGCGTGCGGACCCTGCGGGTTCGAGAACTATGTAGACATGACCGAGACTCATCTTCGGTCAATAACCAATAATGGAACCTGGATGCTCATATTGGTTCCAACATATTCTACGAAGATCTTTATTGGTCAAACCGCATAACAACATAGGTTGTTCCCTTTGTCACCAGTATGTTACTTGCCCGAGATTCGGTCGTCAGTATCCTCATACCTAGTTCAATATTGTTACCGGCAAGTCTCTTTACTCGTTCCGTAATACATCATCCCTCAACTAACTCATTAGTCACAATGCTTGCAAGGCTTATAGTGATGTGCATTACCGAGAGGGCCCAGAGATACCTCTCTGACAATCGGAGTGACAAATCCTAATCTCGATTTATGCCAACTCAACAAGCACCATCGGAGACACCTGTAGAGCACCTTTATAATCACCCAGTTACGTTGTGACGTTTGGTAGCACAAAAAGTTTTCCTCCGGTACTCGGAAGTTGCATAATCTCATAGTCATAGGAACACGTATAAGTCATGAATAAAGCAATAGCAATAAACTAAACGATCATCGTGCTAAGCTAATGGATGGGTCAAGTCAATCACATCATTCTCTAATGATGCGATCTCGTTAATCAAGTGACAACTCATGTCTATGGTTAGGAAACATAACCACCATTGATTCAACGAGCTAGTCAAGTAGAGGCAAACTAGTGACACTATGTTTGTCTATGTATTCACACATGTACTAAGTTTCCGGTTAATACAATTCTAGCATGAATAATAAACATTTATCATGATATAAGGAAATATAAATAACAACTTCATTATTGCTTCTAGGGCATATTTCCTTCAGTCTCCCACTTGCACTAGAGTCAATAATCTAGATTACACAGTAATGATTCTAACACCCATGGAGTCTTGGTGCTGATCATGTTTTGCTCGTGAGAGAGGCTTAGTCAACGGGTCTGCAACATTCAGATCTGTATGTATCTTGCAAATATCTAAGTCTCCCTCCTTGACTTAATTGCGGATGGAATTGAAGCGTCTCTTGATGTGCTTGGTTCTTTTGTGAAATCTGGATTCCTTTGCGAAGGCAATTGCACCAGTATTGTCACAAAGATTTTCATTGGACCCGATGCAGTAGGTATGACACCTAGATCGGATATGAACTCCTTCATCCAGACTCCTTCATTTGCTGCTTCCGAAGCAGCTATGTACTCCGCTTCACATGTAGACCCCGCCACGACGCTTTGCTTAGAACTGCACCAACTGACAGCGACACCGTTCAATAAAAATATGTATCCAGCTTGTGACTTAGAGTCATCTGGATCAGTGTCAAATCTTGCATCAACATAACCATTTACGACGAGCTCTTTGTCACGTCCATAAACGAGAAACATATCCTTAGTCCTTTTCAGGTATTTCAGGATGTTCTTGACCGCTGTCCAGTGATCCACTCCTGGTTTACTTTGGTACCTCCCTGCTAAACTAATAGCAAGGCACACATCAGGTCTGGTACACAGCATTGCATACATGATAGAGCCTATGGCTGAAGCATCGGGAACATCTTTCATTTTCTCTCTATCTTCTGTAGTGATCGGGCATTGAGTCTGACTCAACTTCACACCTTGTAACACAGTCAAGAACCATTTCTATTCTTGATCCATTTTGAACTTCTTCAAAACTTTATCAAGGTATGTGCTTTGTGAAAGTCCAATTAAGTGTCTTGATCTATCTCTATAGATGTTGATGCCCAATATGTAAGCAGCTTCACCGAGGTCTTTCATTTAAAAACTCTTATTCAAGTATCCTTTTATGCTATCCAGAAATTCTATATCATTTCCAATCAGCAATATGTCATCCACATATAATATTAGAAATGCTACAGAGCTCCCACTCACTTTCTTGTAAATACAGGCTTCTCCAAAAGTCTGTATAAAACCATATGCTTTGATCACACTATCAAAACATTTATTCCAACTCCGAGATGCTTGCACCAGTCCATAGATGGATCGCTGGAGCTTGCATACTTTGTTAGCGCCCTTTGGATCGATAAAACCTTCAGGTTGCATCATATACAACTCTTCTTCCAGAAATCCATTCAAGAATGCAATCTTTACATCCATTTGCCAAATTTCATAATCATAAAATGCGGCAATTGCTAACATGATTCAGACGGACTTAAGCATCGCTACGGGTGAGAAGGTCTGATCGTAGTCAACTCCTTGAACTTGTCGAAAACCTTTCGCAACAGGTCGAGCTTTGTAGGCAGTAACATTACCGTCAGCGTTAGTCTTCTTCTTGAAGATCCATTTATTCTCGATGGCTTGCCGATCATCAGGCAAGTCAACCAAAGTCCACACTTTGTTCTCATACATGGATCCCATCTCAGATTTCATAGCCTCAAGCCATTTTGCGGAATCTGGGCTCATCGTCGCTTCCTCATAGTTCGTAGGTTCATCATGGTCAAGTAACGTGACCTCCAGAATAGGATTACCGTACCACTCTGGTGCGGATCTTACTCGGGTTGACCTACGAGGTTCGGTAGTAACTTGATCTGAAGTTACATGATCTTCATCATTAGCTTCCTCACTAATTGGTGTAGGAGTCACAGGAACAGATTTCTGTGATGAACTACTTTCCAATAAGGGAGCAGGTACAGTTACCTCATCAAGTTCTACTTTCCTCCCACTCACTTCTTTCGAGAGAAACTCCTTCTCTAGAAAGGATCCATTCTTAGCAATGAATGTCTTGCCTTCGGATCTGTGATAGAAGGTGTACCCAACAGTCTCCTTTGGGTATCCTATGAAGACACATTTCTCCGATTTGGGTTCGAGCTTATCACATTGAAGCTTTTTCACATAAGCATCGCAGCCCCAAACTTTAAGAAACGACAACTTTGGTTTCTCAGTTCATAAGGCGACGTCTCAACGGATTTAGATGGTGCCCTATTTAACATGAATGTAGCCGTCTCTAAAGCATAACCCCAAAACGATAGCAGTAAATCAGTAGGAGACATCATAGATCGTACCATATCTAGTAAAGTACGATTACGACATTCGGACACACCATTACGCTGTGGTGTTCCGGGTGGCTTGAGTTGCGAAGAGAAACTATTCCGCATTGTTTCAAATAAAGACCAAACTCATAACTCAAATATTCTCCTCCACGATCAGATCGTAGAAACTTTATTTTCTTGTTACGATGATTTTCCACTTCACTCTGAAATTCTTTGAACTTTTCAAATGTTTCAGACTTATGTTTCATCAAGTAGATATACCCATATCTGCTCAAATCATCCGTGAAGGTGAGAAAATAACGATACCCGCCACGAGTCTCAATATTCATCGGACCACACACATCAGTATGTATGATTTCCAACAAATATGTTGCTCGCTCCATAGTTCTGGAGAACGACGTTTTAGTCATCTTGCCCATGAGGCATGGTTCGCAAGTACCAAGTGATTCATAATCAAGTGATTCCAAAATGTAACACCCACAATGCGGCTATATCTCCCATGTGTCGTGGCATGACTTAGAGGCATAGCCGCATGGTAGGCATGTCGTAAGAGGGGTAATCTTTACACATCCCATGTACTGAATAAGAAAAGGGATAAAGAGTTGGATTACAATCGCCACTTCACACAATACATAAATAATCCATACATCATCCAAAATACAATCAAGGTCCGACTACAAAACCAACATAAAGAAAGACAACCCCAAATGCTAGATCCCCGATCATCCCAACTGGGCTCCACTACTGATCAATAGGAAATGAAACAACACAACGAACAAGATCTTCTTCGAGCTCCCACTTGAGCTGGGTTGCGTCACCTGTACTGGTATCATCGGCACCTGCAACTGTTTGGAAGTATCTGTGAGTCACGAGGACTCAGCAATCTCACACCCGCGAGATCAAGACTATTTAAGCTTATGGGTAGGATAGGGTAATGAGGTGGAGCTGCAGCAAGCACTAATCATATACGGTGGCTAACATACGCAAATGAGAGCGAGAAGAGAAGCAAGCCAACGGACGAGAAACTATAAGTGATCAAGAAGTGATCATGAATCTACTTACGTTCAAGCATAACACAAGAACCGTGTTCACTTCCCGGACTCCGTCAAGAAGAGACCATCACGGCTACACACGCAGTTGATTCATTTTATTTCAGTTAAGTGTCAAGTTCTCTACAACTGAATATTAACAAATTGCCATCTGCCACATAACCGCAGGCACGGCTTTCGAAAGTTCAAACCCTGCAGGGGTGTCCCAACTTAGCCCATCACAAGCTCTCACGGTCAACAAAGGATATTCCTTCTCCCAGGAAGACCCGATCAGACTTGGAATCTCGGTTACAAGACTTTTTGACAATGGTAAAACAAGACCAGCAAGACTGCCCGAATGTGCCGACAAATCCTGATAGGAGCTGTACATATCTCGTTCTCAGGGCACACCGGATGGGCAAGACGTCGGGTTGGCATAGACCCTGGTTGCCCAGGGGGCGCCAGACATCGCCCAGTTCGGACTAACACTTAGAGAAGCACTGACCGGGGGGGCGGGGGGGGGGGGGGGGGGGGTTAAAAATAAAGATGACCCTCGGGCTCGCGAAAACCCAAGGGAAGGTTATAGGTTGTTAGGAAAATGTAAAACCAAGGTTGGGCCTTGCTGGAGGAGTTTTATTCAAAGCGAACTGTCAAGGGGTTCCCATAACACCCAACCGCGCAAGGAACGCAAAAATGAAGGAACATAACACCGGTATGACGGAAACTAGGGCGGCAAGAGTGGAACAAAACACCAGGCATAAGGCCGAGCCTTCCACCCTTTAGCAAGTATATAGATGCATTAAAGTAAATAAGATATAATAATGATATCCCAACAATATCGATGTTCCAACATGGAACAAACTTCATCTTCACCTGCAACTAGCAACGCTATAAGAGGGGATGAGCAAAGCGGTAACATAGCCAAACAACGGTTTGCTAGGAAAGGAGGGTTAGAGGCTTGACATGGCAAAATGGGAGGCGTGATATAGCAAGTGGTAGGTAGCGCGGCATAGCAATAGAGCGAACAACTAGCAAGCAAAGATAGAAGTGATTTCGAGGGTATGATCATCTTGCCTGCAAAGTTTTCAGAGTTGACGAAAGATTGATCCTCGTTAGCGTACTCAACAGGTTCCTCGATCACGTACTCGTCTCCCGGCTCTACCCAAAGCAAGAACACAAGAAAAAGGACCAACAATCAATCACGGTGCAATGCACAAACAACATGATGCAAAACATGGCTTGATATGCAAGACATGATATGCAATGCATATGCATGCTCTGGAAGGAAAAGGATGAACAAGGCATCAACTTGGCAAACCAAGTGTGACGCTGGAAAGATGAGATGATTTCGGTCGAAATCGATATAAAGATCACCGGAAACGGATGCACAGTTTGCAAATGGCAAGCAAAACAATAATGGCACAATTCTGCGATTAAACAGCACGATGCCACTAAGCATGCAACAAGAAACTAAGCTACTGCACTCTAACATAGCAACAAAGCAGATGGCAGTGATGTTCCCAAGATGCTTGACAAAACATGAACACTGAGATACGGCTAAAACACACAAGAGCAGGTTCAAACAAGCATGGCAAAAGTGAAAATACTAACATGCCAGAAAATAACATCAGGAGGCAGTGTTTAGAGCAAGCAAACAACATAGTACAGGAACATAACATAGCAAACAAAGGCATGGCATGCATCTACCAAATGCATAGAACAAAAGTCCCTTACTGATCATGAGCCAAAAAGGCACAAAAGATATGATGGCACCCATGTAAACATAGCAAGTTTTATTACCAGATTCAGACTTAGCAGAAAACAGAGCAAGGCAAAAACAGCATTATGAAGGCAACTTTGTGAGCTCAAACCACTCATCACAAAGCCTTGCATGACAAAAAAGCATACCAACAGCAAGATGACATGTTCATGAAGCTAACCATGGCAAGATCAAGTTCATAGCATGCATGAATCACTAAAAACTAGCATGGCAAAATTGATTAACATGTAAACAATCTGCCAGGAACATTTTATAGCAAAAGTAGAGCAAGATTAAGACATGCTAGGGAACTCCATAATTGCAAACAGGGGCATGGATGGATAGAGCATAACCATATGTTCAAAACATCCTTACTTAAGCAACTCAAAACAAGCATGGATCTCACTGTAGCATCATGTTTAAATGTCATAAAAATAACAGCAGGAAAATGACTTAGCAAAATCGTAAGTCCCTTAAATCAGCAATATCACGAAGGCCACTTTGCATGCTTGTGCTAGTCACCACATTGATCACAAAAATACATGGCAAGCACCCCTGTAAAGACGGCATGGCATAGATCAAAACACATCTAGAGCTCATGCCCATATGAAGCACACATCAAATGTGAAAAAAATGACAAATCACCCTAAACTGATAAGTAGCAGCAGTAAACATTTTATAGCACTCTTGCATCAATGATTAGGGCATCAAGATGAACTCAAACAAGAATGCCACAATGGAATGAAATGAAGAGCATCTTGCAATGAACATTTTGATATATCAAGCGCATGAAACGGAGCTACGGTCATGGAGTTATGATGCGTTGAACATGGGCATAGAATATTGCAGTAAAGGACTTAGTCAAATCAACCTCAGGAAAAGTGGATGCGGAGAATCGGGATGGCGTGGTGCGGGACATGGTCGAGGGCGTTTGGTTCGGAGGACCCGCGGATCTAGGGCGGAGGGATCCCGACGCGGGGTTGAAGAAAGGCCTCGCCGGAGTTGCACGCTGACGAGCTCGGCGAGAGGTCGGGGACGTCGAGGACGGCGCGCGAGAGGCGAATCTGCTGGAGGGGAGGTTGGATCCAAGTGAGGGCAGTGAAGATCGACGGGATCCGGGTGGAGCTTGCCGGAGGTTCATGGCGGCGGCGACGAGGTCCTAGGGGCCGGCGAGCTCGGACGACGGCGGGGCACGGCGCACGGGGCGGCGGGGCACGGCGGGGCACGACGAGCGGTGGACGACAGGGAGATGCCGTGACGAGGCGGCGGAGTTGTGGCCTCCAGTGAGGTTCCTGCCGCCGGAGATGGGCGCGGGCGGCGCGGACGGCCAACGCCGGCGAGGAGGCGGGGCGTTGGGCGACGGGGCAGGCGCGGGCCGGCGGCGCGGCCGGATGGGCTCGGGCGGGCCGCACGTGGGCTCGGCGGGCCGCGCGGTGGTGGGACGGCGGCGGGTCGACGTGGGGCGCTGTGGTAGGACAAGAGGCAGCATCGGACATGTCCGTCGGCGGGGATTTTTGTCCGGCGGCGCGAAGAGGAAGATGACTAGGGTTTCATCTGTGAAAATTCGGAGGGAGACACATATATATAGGTAGGAGGAGGTAGGAGTGTCCAAATGAGGTGCGGTTTTCACCCACGCGATCGTGATCCGACAACAGAGGACATGGGAGTGGTTTGGAAGGGTTATTGGGCAGTTTTGGAGGGGTGTTGGGCTGCAACACACAAGAGGCCTTCGCGGTTACCCTGTTAACCGTTGGAGTATCAAACGGACTCCAAATGGCACGGAATTTGACAGGCGGTCTACCGGTGGTGTACCAAGGACACTTGGAAAATCTCGGTCCATTCCGAGAACGTTCGTCACCCGCTCACGAAAAGAGACAAGAGGGGTGTGCCGGTGCAACTAGGAGTGTCGGATTACAAAACGGACAACTGGGAAAATGCTCGGATGCATGAGAGGAACATGAATGCAAATGCGCTGCACATGATGACATGATATGAAATGCATGACATGAACAAAATGCAAAATGAAAGACAAAAACCTAACCACGAGGGAATCTCATATCGCAACTTCAGAAAAGCAAGAGTCGGAGTTACAAATATGGAAAGTTGTATCTGGGGCGTTACACAAAAGTCCATCAGAATGGAGTTTCTTCATGCGCTTTACACCAATATGACCTAAACGGCAGTGCCACAAATAAGTTGCACTATCATTATCAACTCTGCATCTTTTAGCTTCAATATTATGAATATGTGTATCACTACTATCGAGATTCATCAAAAATAGACCACTCTTCAAGGGTGCATGACCATAAAAGATATTACTCATATAAATAGAACAACCATTATTCTCAGATTTAAATTAATAACCATCTCGCATTAAAAAAGATCCAGATATAATGTTCATGCTCAACGCTGGCACCAAATAACAATTATTCAGGTCTAAAACCAATCCCGAAGGTAGATGTAGTGGTAGTGTGCCGACCGTGATCACATCGACTTTGGAACCATTTCCCACGCGCATCGTCACCTCGTCCTTAGCCAATCTTCGCTTAATCCGTAGCCCTTGTTTCGAGTTGCAAATATTAGCAACAGAACCAGTATCAAATACCCAGGTGCTACTGCAAGCATTAGTAAGGTACACATCAATAACATGTATATCACATATACCTTTGTTCACCTTGCCATCCTTCTTATCTGCAAAATACTTGGGGCAGTTCCGTTTATGGAGGTGACAAAGAGCTCATCGTAAATGGTTACGTCGATTCAAGCTTTGACACTGATCCGCACGATTCTAAATCGCAAACCGGATACGTGTTTACATTGAACGGTGGAGCTGTCAGTTGGTGCAGTTCTAAACAAAGCGTCGTGGCGGGATCTACATGTGAAGCAGAGTACATAGCTGCTTCAGAAGCAGCAAATGAAGGAGTCTGGATGAAGGAGTTCATATCCGATCTAGGTGTCATACCTAGTGCATCGGATCCAATGAAAATCTTTTGTGACAATACTGGAGCAATTGCCTTAGCGAAGGAATCCAGATTTCACAAGAGAACCAAGCACATCAAGAGACGCTTCAATTCCATCCGGGATTTAGTCCAGGTGGGAGACATAGAAATTTGCAAGATACATACGGATCTAAATGTTGCAGACCCGTTGACTAAGCCTCTTCCACGAGCAAAACATGATCAGCACCAAGGCTCCATGGGTGTTAGGATCATCACAGTGTAATCTAGATTATTGACTCTTGTGCAAGTGGGAGACTGAAGGAAATATGCCCTAGAGGCAATAATAAAGTTATTATTTATTTCCTTATATCATGATAAATTTTTATTATTCATGCTAGAATTGTATTAACCGGAAACATAATACATGTGTGAATACATAGACAAACAGAGTGTCACTAGTATGCCTCTACTTGACTAGCTCATTGATCGAAGATGGTTATGTTTCCTAACCATAGACATGAGTTGTCATTTTATTAACGGGATCACATGATTAGGAGAATGATGTGATTGACTTGACCCATTCCGTTAGCTTAGCACTTGATCGTTTAGTTTGTTGCTATTGCTTTCTTCATAACTTAAACATGTTCCTATGACTATGAGATTATGCAACTCCCGTTTACCAGAGGAACACTTTGTGTGCTACCAAACGTCACAACATAACTGGGTGATTATAAAGGTGATCTACAGGTGTCTCCAAAGGTACTTGTTGGGTTGGCGTATTTCGAGATTAGGATTTGTCACTCCGATTGTCGGAGAGGTATCTGGGCCCTCTCGGTAATGCACATCACTTAAGCCTTGCAAGCATTGCAACTAAATGAGTTAGTTGCGGAATGATGTATTACGGAACGAGTAAAGAGACTTGCCGGTAACGAGATTGAACTAGGTATTGAGATACCGACGATCGAATCTCGGGCAAGTAACATACCGATGACAAAGGGAACAACGTATGTTGTGACGCGGTCTGACCGATAAAGATCTTCGTAGAATATGTGGGAGCCAATATGAGCATCCAGGTTCCGCTATTGGTTATTGACCGGAGACATGTCTCGGTCATGTCTACATAGTTCTCGAACCCGTAGGGTCCGCACGCTTAACGTTTCGATGTCGGTTATATTATGAGTTTATGAGTTTTGATGTACCGAAGGTTGTTCGGAGTCCCTGATGTGATCACGGACATGACGAGGAGTCTCGAAATGGTCGAGACATGAAGATTGATATATTGGATGACTATATTCGGATACCGGAACGGTTCCGGGGGTTATCAGATATATACCGGAGTATCGCGGGGTTACCGGAACCCCCCTGGGGTTATTGGGCCTCATGGGCCCAAAGTAGTGGAAGGGAGAGGCAGCAGGAGGTGGCGCGCAGCCCCCCTTGCCCCAATCCGAATTGGGAAAGGGAAGGGGGCGTGGCCCCCCTTCTCCTTCCTTCTCTCCACCTCCTCCTTCCCCCTTCTCCTAGTTGGAATAGGAAAGGGGGGCAAAATCTACTTGGAGTAGGATTGCCCCCCCCCCTTGGGCGCGCCTCCTCCTCTTGGCCGGCCCCCTCCTCCTCCACTCCTTTATATACGTGGCCAGGGGGCACCCCATAGACACAACAATTGATCTCTTGATCTCTTAGCCGTGTGCGGTGCCCCCTTCCACCATAATCCACCTCGATCATACCGTAGCGGTGCTTAGGCGAAGCCCTGGGACGGTAAAACATCATCATTGTCACCACGCCGTCGTGCTGACGGAACTCTCCCGTGAAGCTCTACTGGATTGGAGTTCGCAGGACGTCATCGAGCTGAACGTGTGCTGAACTCGGAGGTGCTGTGCGTTCGGTACTTGGATCGGTCGGATCGTGAAGACGTACGACTACATCAACCGCGTTGTGCTAACGCTTCCGCTTTTGGTCTACGAGGGTACGTAGACAACACTCTCCCCTCTCGTTGCTATGCATCACCATGATCTTGCGTGTGCGTAGGATTTTTTTTTTGAAATTACTACGTTCCCCAACAGTGGCATCCGAGCCAGGTTTTAAGCGTTGATGTTATATGCACGAGTAGAACACAAGTGAGTTATGGGCGATATAAGCCATACTTCTTACCAGCATGTCATACTTTGGTTCGGCGGTATTGTTGGATGAAGTGGCCCGGACCGACATTACGCGTACACTTACGCGAGACTGGTCCTACCGACATGCTTTGCACACAGGTGGCTGGTGGGTGTCAGTTTCTCCAATTTTAATTGAACCAAGTGTGGCTACGCCCGGTCCTTGCGAAGGTTAAAACAACATCAACTTGACAAACTATCGTTGTGGTTTTTGATGCGTAGGTAAGAATGGTTCTTGCTAAGCCCGTAGCAGCCACGTAAAACTTGCAACAACAAAGTAGAGGACGTCTAACTTGTTTTTGCAGGGCATGTTGTGATGTGATATGGTCAAGACATGATGCTAAATTTTATTGTATGAGATGATCATGTTTTGTAACCGAGTTATCGGCAACTGGCAGGCGGCATATGGTTGTCGCTTTATTGTACGCAATGCAACCGCCCTGTAATGCTTTACTTTATCACTAAGCAGTAGCGATAGTCGTGGAAGCATAAGATTGGCGAGACGACAACGATGCTACGATGGAGATCAAGGTGTCGCGCCGATGACGATGGTGATCATGAAGGTGCTTCGGAGATGGAGATCACAAGCACAAGATGATGATGGCCATATAATATCACTTATATTGATTGCATGTGATGTTTATCTTTTATGCATCTTATCTTGCTTTGATTGACAGTAGCATTATAAGATGATCTCTCACTAAATTTCAAGATAAAAGTGCTCTCCCTGAGTATGCACCGTTGCCAAAGTTCGTCGTGCCCAGACACCACGTGATGATCGGGTGTGATAAGCTCTACGTCCATCTACAACGGGTGCAAGCCAGTTTTTGCATACGCAGAATACTCAGGTTAAACTTGACGAGCCTAGCATATGCAGATATGGCCTCGGAACACTGAGACCGAAAGGTCGAGCATGAATCATATAGTAGATATGATCAACATATTGATGTTCACCATTGAAAGCTACTCCATTTCACGTGATGATCGGTTATGGTTTAGTTGATTTGGATCACGTTGATACGTCTCCAATGTATCTATAATTTTTGATTGCTCCATACTATATTATTTACTATTTTGAATGTTTATGGGCTTTATTATACACTTTTATATCATTTTTGGGACTAACCTATTAACCCAGAGCCCAGTGCCAGTTTCTATTCTAACCCTGTTTTAGGGTTTCGAAGAAAAGGAAAATCAAACGGAGTCCAATTGACCTGAAACTTCATGGAACTCTTTTTTGGAAGGAAAGAAGCCCAGAAGACTTGGAGTGCACGTCGAGGGATCTGTGAGGAGGTCACGAGGCAGGGGGGCGCGCCCACCCCCCTGGGCGCGCCCTCCACCCTCGTGAGCCCCTCGTGGCCCCCCTGACGTACTTTTTCCGCATATATATATATCTCCATATACCCTAAAAACATCCGTGAGCACAATAGATCGGAAGTTCCGCCACCAGAAGCCTCCGTAGCCACCGAAAACCAATCTAGACCCGTTCCGGCACCCTGCCGAAGGGGGCAATCCTTCTTTGGTGGCCATCTTCATCATCCCGGTGCTCTCCATGACGAGGAGGGAGTAGTTCTCCCTCGGGACTGAGGGTATGTAGCAGTAGCTATGTGTTTGATCTCTCTCTCTCTCTCTCGTGTTCTTGAGGTGATACGATCTTGATGTATCGCGAGCTTTGCTATTATAGTTGGATCCTATGATGTTTTCTCCCCCCTCTACTCTCTTGTAATGAATTGAGTTTTCCCCTTGAAGTAGTCATATCGGATTGAGTCTTTAAAGATTTGAGAACACTTGATGTATGTCTTGCCGTGCGTATCTGTGGTGACAATGGGATATCACGTGATTCACTTGATGTATGTTTTGGTGATCAACTTGCGGGTTCCGCCCATGAACCTATGCATAGGGATTGGCACACGTTTTCATCGTGATTCTCCGGTGGAAACTTTGGGGCACTCTTTGAGGTCCTTTGTGTTGGTTGAATAGATGAATCTAAGATTGTGTGATGCATATCGTATAATCATACCCACGGATACTTGAGGTGACATTGGAGTATCTAGGTGACATTAGGGTTTTGATTGATTTGTGTCTTAAGGTGTTATTCTAGTACGAACTCTAGGGCTGTTTGTGACACTTATAGGAATAGCCCAACAGATTGATTGGAAAGAATAACTTTGAGGTGGTTTCGTACCCTACCATAATCTCTTTGTTTGTTCTCCGCTATTAGTGACTTTGGAGTGACTCTTTGTTGCATGTTGAGGGATAGTTATATGATCCAATTATGTTATTATTGTTGAGGGAACTTACACTAGTGAAAGTATGAACCCTAGGCCTTATTTCCACGCATTGCAATACCATTTACGCTCACTTTTATCTTTAGTTACCTTGCTGTTTTTATATTTTCAGATTACAAATACCTTTATCTACTATCCATATACCACTTGTATCACCATCTCTTTGCCGAACTAGTGCACCTATACAATTTACCATTGTATTGGGTGTGTTGGGGACACAAGAGACTCTTTGTTATTTGGTTGCAGGGTTGCTTGAGAGAGACCATCTTCATCCTACGCCTCCTACGGATTGATAAACCTTAGGTCATCCACTTGAGGGAAATTTGCTACTGTCCTACAAATCTCTGCACTTGGAGGCCCAACAACGTCTACAAGAAGAAGGTTGTGTAGTAGACATCAAGCTCTTTTCTGGCGCCGTTGCCGGGGAGGTGAGTGCTTGAAGGTATATCTTTAGATCTTGCAATCGAGTCTTTTAGTTTCTTGTTTTATCACTAGTTTAGTTTATAAAAGAAAATTAAAAAATGGAATTAAGTTTGCCTCATACGCTTCATCTTTTTAATATCTTTCGTGAGTATGATGGAAAGGATAATTGTGCTCAAGTGCTAGAAGAAGAAATCTATAAAATGTTTGGCACTAAATATTTGAATGATGAGAATGATTGCAATGTTGTTAGTATGAATTCCTTGAATATCTATGATGCTAATGATATGCAAAGCCACAAGCTTGGGGAAGCTATGTTTGATGAAGATGATATTTTTTGTCCCCCAAGTTTTGATGAGCAAATTTATTATGATGAAAGCAGGCCTCCTATCTATGATGATTATTGTGATGACATGTATGCTTTAAAGAATAATTATTACCATGAAACTTGTCATCTTGATTTCAATTTTCAATCACATGATAGTTATTTTGTTGAGTTTTCTCCCACTACTATTCATGAGAAGAATTTTGCTTATGTGGAGAGTGATAAAATTTCTATGCTTGTAGATCATGAAAAGAATGCTTTAGGTGCTGGTTATATTGTTGAATTCATTCATGATGCTACCGAAAATTATTATGAAGGAGGAAGATATGCTTGTAGGAATTGCAATAATATCAAATTTCCTCTCTATGTGCTTAAAGCTTTGAAGTTATGCTTGTTTTACCCTCCTATGCTAGTTGATTATTGTTCCCACAAGTTGTTTGCTCACAAAATCCCTATGCATATGAAGAGGGTTAGACTTAAATGTGCTTGCCATATGCTTCATGATGCTCTCTTTATGTTTCAATTCTTATCTTTTATGTGAGCATCATTGAAATCATCATGCCTAGCTAGGGGCGTTAAACGATAGCGCTTGTTGGGAAGCAACCCAACTTTATTTTTGTTACTTGATTTTTTTCCTGTTTAGTAATAAATAATTCATCTAGCCTATGTTTAGATGTGGTTTTATGCTTTTAATTAGTGTTTGTGCCAAGTAGAACCTTTGGGAAGACTTTGGGAAAGTCATGTTGATCATGCTATAAAAAACAGAAACTTTAGCGCTCATGAGAATTGCTGCCATTTTTATCTGAAAGTGCTATTTAGTTAATTCTTTTTGCAGATGATTAATAGATAAATTACTCAGGTCCAGCAATTTATTTGAGAATTTTATGAGTTCCAGAAGTATACGTTTGATCCAGATTACTACAGACTGTTCTGTTTTTGACAGATTCTGTTTTCGATGTGTTGTTTGCTTATTTTGATGAATCTATGGCTAGTAAAATAGTTTATAAACCATAGAGAAGTTGTAAAAAAGTAGGTTTAACACCAATATAAATAAATAATGAGTTCATTACAGTACCTTGAAGTGGTCTTTTGTTTTCTTATACTAACGGAGCTTACGAGTTTTCTGTTAAGTTTTGTGTTGTGAAGTTTTCAAGTTTTGGGCAAGGATTCGATGGACTATGAAATAAGGAGTGGCAAGAGCCTAAGCTTGGGGATTCCCAAGGCACCCCAAGGTAATATTCAAGGACAACCAAGAGCCCAAGAGCCTAAGCTTGGGGATGCCCCGGAAGGCATCCCCTCTTTCGTCTTCGTTCATCGGTAACTTTACTTGGAGCTATATTTTTATTCGCCACATGATATGTGTTTTGCTTGGAGCGTCAATTTATTTTGTTAGGATTTCTTTGCTGTTATTTAGAACAATGTTTTGCATCTTTTATTTCAATAAAAGTGGCATTGATAGCCTTTACTATGCCTATGTTACAAGTATACATGTTGCTGTTTGAAAACAGAAAGTTTACCGCTGTTGCAATAATTCCCTAGAAAATTCAGAATGTGATAAAATGTTGAAACCTTTTGCATATTATGCTCTGATAAATTTACTACAGTGGGAATTTTCTTTCATAATTTTTGGAGCTAGGGAAGTATGGATGTTGCAGCATTCTTTACAGACTATCCTGTTTATGCAGATTGCTGTTATGTTTGCATATGTATGCTTCTTTAATGATTCTATTTGAGGATAGGACTATTAAATATGCAGAGGCATTTAGTATGCAATGTTGAATAATAATTTTAGTGATTTGCTACAGTAGAGTATGATAAGGTTTTGGCAATGGTTTATACTAACTTATCTCACGAGTCCTTGTTGAGTTTTGTGTGGATGAAGCTTTTGAGATTTAGGGAGACCGTGATATGAGAGGAATTAAGGAGACACAAAAGCTCAAGCTTGTGGATGCCCAAGGCACCCCAAGATAATATTTCAAGAAGTCTCAAGCATCTAAGCTTGGGGATGCCCCGGTTAGCATCCCACCTTTCTTCTTCAACAACTATCGGTTAGTTTCGGTTGATCCTAAGTTTTTGCTTCTTCACATGATGTTTGCCATTCTTAGAATGTCATTTTTTTTGCTTTGCGTGCTGTTTGAATAAAATACCAAGATCTTAAATTATTAAATGTTAAATGTTAGAGAGTCTTCACATAGTTGCACAATTATTTGACTACTCATTGATCTTCACTTATATCTTTCGATGTAGTTTGTCATTTGTCCTAGTGCTTCACTTATATCTTTTAGAGCATGGTGGTAGTTTTATTTTGAAGAAATAGATTAACTCTCATGCTTCACTTAGATTATTTTGAGAGTCTTAAATAGCATGGTAATTTGATTAAAATCCTAATATGCTAGGTATTCAAGAATAATAAAATTCTCTTGTGAGTGTGTTGAATACTAAGAGAAGTTTGATACTTGATGATTGTTTTGAGATATCAGGATGGTAATATTAGAGTCATGCTAGTTGAGTAGTTGTGAATTTGAGAAATACTTGTGTTGAAGTTTGTGATTCCCGTAGCATGCATGTATGGTGAACCATTATGTGATGAAGTCGGAGCATGATTTATTTATTGATTGCCTTCCTTATGAGTGGCGATCGGGGACGAGCGATGGTTTTTTCCTACCAATATATCCCCCTAGGAGCATGTGCGTAATACTTTGTTTCGATAACTAATAGATTTTTGCAATAAGTATGTGAGTAATTTATGACTAATGTTGAGTCCATGGATTATACGCACTTTCCTTCCTTCCACCATTGCTAGCCTCTCTAATACCGCGCACTTTTCGCTGGTATCATACACCCACCAAATACCTTCCTCAAAACAGCCACCATACCTACCTATTATGGCATTTCCATAGCCATTCCGAGAGATATTGCCATGCAACTTTCCACCGTTCCATTTATTATGACACACTTCATCATTGTCATATTACTTTGCATGATCATGTAGTTGACATTGTATTTGTGGCAAAGCCACCGTCCATAATTATTTCATACATGTCACTCATGAGTCATTGCACATCCCGGTACACCACCGGAGGCATTCATATAGAGTCATATCTTGCTCGAAGTATCGAGTTGTAATTCTTGAGTTGTAAGTAAATAAAAGTGTGATGATCATCATTATTAGAGCATTGTCCCAGTGAGGAAAGGATGATGGATACTATGATTCCCCCACAAGTCGGGATGAGACTCCAGACAAAAATAAATAAATAAAAGAGGCCAAAGAAGCCCAAATAAAAAAAGAGGCCATAAAAAAAAGATAAGGCCCAAAAAAAATAAAAACAAATGAGAGAAAAAGAGAGAAGGGACAATGCTACTATCCTTTTACCACACTTGTGCTTCAAAGTAGCACCATGATCTTCATGATAGAGAGTCTCCTATGTTTTCACTTTCATATACTAGTGGGAATCTTTCACTATAGAACTTGGCTTGTATATTCCAATGATGGGCTTCCTCAAAATGCCCTAGGTCTTCGTGAGCAAGCAAGTTGGATGCACACCCACTAGTTTCTTTTGTTGAGCTTTCATATACTTATAGCTCTAGTGCATCCGTTGCATGGCAATCCCTACTCACTCACATTGATATCTATTGTTGGGCATCTTCATAGCCCATTGATACGCCTAGTTGATGTGAGACTATCTTCTCCTTTTTGTCTTCTCCACAACCACCATTCTATTCCACCTATAGTGCTATGTCCATGGCTCACGCTCATGTATTGCATGAAGATTGAAAAAGTTTGAGAACATCAAAAGTATGAAACAATTTCTTGGCTTGTCATCGAGGTTGTGCATGATTTAAATATTTTGTGTGGTGAAGAGGAGCATAGCCATACTATATGATTTTGTAGGGATAGCTTTCTTTGGCCATGTTATTTTGAGAAGACATAATTGCTTAGTTAGTATGCTTGAAGTATTATTATGTTTATGTCAATATGAACTTTTGTCTTGAATCTTATGGTTTTGAATATTCATAATTCATACCACAATTAAGAAGAATCACATTGAAATTATGCCAAGTAGCACTCCGCATCAAAAATTCTGTTTTTATCATTTACCTACTCGAGGACGAGCAGGAATTAAGCTTGGGGATGCTGATACGTCTCCAACGTATCTATAATTTTTGATTGCTCCATGCTATATTATTTACTATTTTGAATGTTTATGGGCTTTATTATACACTTTTATATCATTTTTGGGACTAACCTATTAACCCAGAGCCCAGTGCTAGTTTCTGTTTTTACCCTGTTTTAGGGTTTCGAAGAAAAGGAAAATCAAACGGAGTCCAATTGACCTGAAACTTCATGGAACTCATTTTTGGAAGGAAAGAAGCCAAGAAGACTTGGAGTGCACGTCGAGGGATCTGCGAGGAGGTCACGAGGCAGGGGGCGCGCCCACCCCCCTGGGCGCGCCCTCCACCCTCGTGAGCCCCTCGTGGCCCCCCTGACGTACTTTTTCCGCCTATATATCTCCATATACCCTAAAAACATCCGTGAGCACTATAGATCGGGAGTTCCGCAGCCAGAAGCCTCCGTAGCCCCCGAAAACCAATCTAGACCCGTTTCGGCACCCTGCCGGAGGGGGCAATCCTTCTCCGGTGGCCATCTTCATCATCCCGTTGCTCTCCATGACGAGGAGGGAGTAGTTCTCCCTCGGGGCTGAGGGTATGTACCAGTAGCTATGTGTTTGATCTCTCTCTCTCTTGTGTTCTTGAGGTGATACGATCTTGATGTATCGCGAGCTTTGCTATTATAGTTGGATCCTATGATGTTTTCTCCCCCCCTCTACTCTCTTGTAATGAATTGAGTTTTCCCCTTGAACTAATCTTATCGGATTGAGTCTTTAAAGATTTGAGAACACTTGATGTATGTCTTGTCGTGCGTATCTGTGGTGACAACGGGATATCACATGATTCACTTGATGTATGTTTTGGTGATCAACTTGCGGGTTCCGCGCATGAACCTATGCATAGGGGTTGACACACGTTTTCGTCGTGATTCTGCGGTAGAAAATTTGGGGCACTCTTTAAGGTCCTTTGTGTTGGTTGAATAGATGAATCTGAGATTGTGTGATGCATATCGTATAATCATACCCACGGATACTTGAGGTGACATTGGAGTATCTAGGTGACATTAGGGTTTTGATTGATTTGTGTCATAAGGTGTTATTCTAGTACGAACTCTAGGGCTGTTTGTGACACTTATAGGAATAGCCCAACGGATTGATTGGAAAGAATAACTTTGAGGTGGTTTCGTACCCTACCATAATCTCTTCGTTTGTTCTCCGCTATTAGTGACTTTGGAGTGACTCTTTGTTGCATGTTGAGGGATAGTTATATGATCCAATTATGTTATTATTGTTGAGGGAACTTACACTAGCGAAAGTATGAACCCTAGGCCTTATTTCCACGCATTGCAATACAGTTTACGCTCACTTTTATCATTAGTTACCTTGCTGTTTTTATATTTTCAGATTACAAATACCTTTATCTACTATCCATATACCATTTGTATCACCATCTCTTCGCCGAACTAGTGCACCTATACAATTTACCATTGTATTGGGTGTGTTGGGGACACAAGAGACTCTTTGTTATTTGGTTGCAGGGTTGCAAGGTCCGCACGCTTAACGTTTTGATGCCAGTTATATTATGAGTTTATGAGTTTTGATGTACCGAAGGTTGTTCGGAGTCCCGGATGTGATCATGGACATGACGAGGAGTCTCAAAATGGTCGAGACATGAAGATTGATATATTGGACGACTATATTCGGACACCGGAATGGTTCCGGGGGTTATCAGATATATACCGGAGTACCGGGGGGTTACCGGAACCCCCCCGGGGGTTATTGGGCCTCATGGGCCCATAGTAGTGGAAGAGGAGAGGCAGCAGGAGGTGGCGCGCAGCCCCCTTGCCCCAATCCGAATTGGGAAAGGGAAGGGGGCGCGCCCCCCTTCTCCTTCCTTCTCACCACCTGCTCCTCCCCCCTTCTCCTAGTTGGAATAGGAAAGAGGGGCAAAACCTACTTGGAGTAGGATTGCCCCCCCCTTGGGCGCGCCTCCTCCTCTTGGCCGGCCCCCTCCTCCTCCACTCCTTTATATACGTGGCCAGGGGGCACCCCATATACACAACGATTGATCTCTTAATCTCTTAGCCGTGTGCGGTGCCCCCTTCCACCATAATCCACCTCGATCATATCATAGCGGTGCTTAGGCGAAGCCCTGCGACGGTAGAACATCATCATCGTCACCACACCGTCGTGCTGACGTAACTCTCCCGTGAAGCTCTACTGGATTGGAGTTCGCGGGACGTCGTCGAGCTGAATGTGTGTTGAACTCGGAGGTGCCATGCGTTCGGTACTTGGATCGGTCAAGACGTACGACTACATCAACCGCGTTGTGCTAACGCTTCCGCTTTCGGTCTACGAGGGTACGTAGACAACACTCTCCCCTCTCGTTGCTATGCATCACCATGATCTTGCGTGTGTGTAGGATTTTTTTTGAAATTACTACGTTCCCCAACATTCACTTGAGCAGCAACTTGCTTGCCGGTCATCTTGAATTTCCCATTCTTCCCTTTACCCTTTTTCTTGAAACTGGTGGTCTTGTTGACCATCAACACTTGATGCTCCTTCTTGATTTCTACCTCCGCAGCCTTTAGCATTGCGAAGAGCTCGGGAATCGTCTTATCCATCCCTTGCATATTATAGTTCATCATGAAGCTCTTGTAGCTTGGTGGCAGTGATTGAAGAACTCTATCAATGACACTATCAATAGGAAGATTAACTCCCAGTTGAGTCAAGTGGTTATGGTACCCAGACATTCTGAGTATATGTTCATTGACAGAACTATTCTCCTCCATCTTGCAGCTGTAGAACTTATTGTAGACTTCATATCTCTCAATCCGGGAATTTGCTTGAAATATTAACTTCAACTCCTGGAACATCTCATATGCTCCATGACGTTCAAAATGTCGTTGAAGTCCCGGTTCTACGCCGTAAAGCATGGCACACTGGACTATCAAGTAGTCATCAGCTTTGCTCTGCCAGACGTTCATAACATCTGGCGTTGCTCCAGCTACAGGTTTGGCACCTAGCGGTGCTTCCAGGACGTAATTCTTCTGTGCATCAATGAGGATAATCCTCAAGTTACAGGCCCAGTTCGTGTAATTGCTACCATCATCTTTCAACTTCGCTTTCTCTAGGAACGCATTAAAATTCAACGGAACTACACGGTCCATCTATCTACAACAACATAGACATGCAAAAAACTATCAGGTACTAAGTTCATGATAAATTAAAGTTCGATTAATCATATTACTTAAGAACAACCAGTTATACAGACATCCCTCTAATCATCTAAGTGATCACATGATCCATATCAACTAAACCATGTCCGATCATCATGTGAGATGGAGTAGTTTTCAATGGTGAACATCACTATGTTGATCATATCTACTATATGATTCACGCTCGACCTTTCGGTCTCAGTGTTCCGAGGCCATATCTGCATATGCTAGGATCGCCAAGGTTAACCCTAGTATTCTACGTGTGCAAAACTGGCTTGCACCCGTTGTATGTGAACGTAGAGCTTATCACACCCGATCATCACGTGGTGTCTCAGCATGACGAACTTCCGCAGCGGTGCATACTCAGGGAGAACACTTATACCTTGAAATTTAGTGAGAGGTCATCTTATAATGCTACCGTCGATCTAAGCAAAATAAGATGCATAAAAGATAAACATCACATGCAATCAATATAAGTGATATGATATGGCCATCATCATTTTGTGCCTGTGATCTCCATCTCCAAAGCACCATCATGATCACCATCGTCACCGGCTTGACACCTTGATCTTCATCGAAGCATCGTTGCCATCACGCCAACTAGCCTCCACGACTATCGCTACCACTTAGTGATAAAGCAAAGCAATCACATGGCGATTGTATTTCATACAATAAAGCGACAACCATATGGATCTTGCCAGTGGCCGATAACTGTGTTACAAAACATGATCATCTCATACAATAAAATTTAGCATCATGTCTTGACCATATCACATCACAACATGCCCTGCAAAAACAAGTTAGACTTCCTCTACTTTGTTGTTGCAAGGTTTACGTGGCTGCTACGGGCTGAGCAAGAACCGTTCTTGCCTACACATCAAAAACCACAACGCGGTATAGTGATTGCTTTTTTATCTTCCGAAAGAACCCTGTTCATTGAATCTGATTAAACTAAAGCTGGAGAAACAGAAACCCACTAGCCACCTATGTGCGAAGCACGTTGATAGAACCAGTCTCGCGTAAGCGTACGTGTAATGTCGGTCTGGGCCGCTTCATCCAACAATGCCGCTGAATCAAGAATCAACTAGTGACGGCAAGCAATATGTATATACCCACGCCCAAAACTCCTTTGTGTTCTACTCGTGCATATAACATCTATGCATAAACCTGGCTCGGATGCCACTGTTGGGGAACATAGTAATTTCAAAAAAATTCCTACACACACGCAAGATCATGGTGATGCATAGCAACGAGAGGGGAGAGTATCGTCCACATACCCTCGTAGACCGTAAGCGAAAGCGTTATGAGAATGCGGTTGATGTAGTCGTACGTCTTCACGATCCGACCGATCCAAGTACCAAACGCACGGCACCTCCGAGTTCAGCACATGTTCAGCTCGATGACGTCCCACGAACTCCGATCCAGCAGAGCTTCACGGGAGAGTTCCGTCAGCACGACGGCGTGATGACGGTGATGATGTTGCTACCGATGCAGGGCTTCGCCTAAGCACCGCTACGATATGATCGAGGTGGATTATGGTGGAGGGGGGCACCGCAGACGGCTTGGAACAATCAACTTGTGTGTCTTTGGGTGCCCCCTACCCCCGTATATAAAAGAGCAAGGGGGAGGCGGCCGTCCTTGGTGCGCCCCAAGGGGAGGAGGAATCCTCCTCCTAGTAGGAGTAGGATTCATCCTTTCCTAGTCCTACTAGGAAGGGGGAAGGGGGAAGGAAAGAGAGGGAGAGGGAGAGGGAAAGAGGGGCCGCGCCCCCTCCCCTAGTCCAATTCAGACTCCTTATGGGAGGGGGCGCGCCACCTCCTGGGCTGCAGCCCTCTCTCTCCCCTCAGGCCCACTAAGGCCCAATACTTCTCCGGGGGTCCGGTAACCCCTTCGGCACTTCGGTTTTCTCTGAAACCATCCAGAACACTTCCGGTGTCCGAATATGGCCGTCCAATATATCAATCTTTATGTCTCAACCATTTCGACAGTCCCTGTCATGTCTGTGATGACATCCGGGACTCCGAAATACCTTCGGTACATCAAAACACATAAACTCATAGTACCGATCGTCACCGAACTTTAAGCGTGCGGACCCTACGGGTTTGAGAACTATGTACACACGACTGAGACTCATCTCCGGTCAATAACCAATAGTAGAACCTAGATGCTCATATTGGTTCCTACTTATTCTATGAAGATCTTTATCGGTCAAACGGCATAACAAAATACGTTGTTCCCTTTGTCATCGGTATGTTACTTGCCCGAGATTCGATCGTCGGTATACTCATACCTAGTTCAATCTCGTTACGGGCAAGTCTCTTTACTCGTTCCGTAATACATCATCCCGCAACTAACTCATTAGTCACAATGCTTGCAAGGCTTACAGTGATGTGCATTACCGAGAGGGCCCAGAGATACCTCTCGGACAATCGGAGTGACAAATCCTAATCTCAATTTATGCCAACTCAACAAGCACCATGGGAGACACCTGTAGAGCACCTTTATAATCACCCAGTTATGTTGTGACATTTGGTAGCACACAAAGTGTTCCTTCGGTACTCGGGATTTGCATAATCTCATAGCCATAGGAACATGTATAAGTCATGAAGAAAGCAATAGCAACAAACTAAACGATCATCGTGCTATGCTAACGGATGGGTCAAGTCAAGAACATCATTCTCTAATGATGTGACCCCGTTAATCAAATGGCAACTCATGTCTATGGTTAGGAAACATAACCATCATTGATTCAATGAGCTAGTCAAGTAGAGGCAAACTAGTTACACTCTGTTTGTCTATGTATTCACACATGTACTAAGTTTCTGGTTAATACAATTCTAGCATGAATAATAAGCATTTATCATGATATAAGGAAATATAAATAACAACTTTATTATTTCCTCTAGGGCATATTTCCTTCAAGGGCAATATCCATGGCTCACGCTCATGTATTGCGTGGAAGTTGAAAAAAGTTTGAGATTACTAAAGTATGAAACAATTTCTTGGCTTGTCATCGGAGTTGTGCATGATGAGAGCATTCTTGTGTGACGAAAATGGATCATGACCAAACTATATGATTTTGTAGGGATGAACTTTATTTTGCCATGTTATTTTGGGAAGACATGATTGCTTAGTTAGTATGCTTGAAGTATTATTATTTTTATGTCAATATTAAACTTTTGTCTTGAATCTTTCAGATGTGAACATTCATGCCACAATAAAGAAAATTACATTGATAATTATGCTAGGTAGCATTCGACATCAAAAATTCTGTTTTTATCATTTACCTACTCGAGGACGAGCAGGAATTAATCTTGGGGATGCTTGATACGTCTCCAACGTATCTATAATTTTTGATTGTTCCATGCTATTATATTATCTGTTTTGGATGTTATTGGGCTTATTTATACACTTTATATTATTTTTGGGACTAACCTACTAACCTAAGGCCCAGTGCAAATTGCTGTTCTTTTTGCCTATTTCAGTGTTTCGCAGAAAAGGAATTTCAAACGGAATGAAACCTTCGGGAGAGTTATTTTTGGAACAAACGTGATCCAGGGGACTTGGAGTGGACGTTAAGAAATCAATGAGGAGGCCACGAGGCAGGGAGGCACGCCCCCACCCTCGTGGGCCCCTCGTAGCTCCACCAACCTACTTCTTCCTCCTATATATATATATCCATATACCCCGAAAACATCCAGGAGCACCACGAAACCCTATTTCCACCGCCGCAACATTCTGTACCCAAGAGATCCCATCTTGGGGCCTTTTTCGGAGCTCCGCCGGAGGGGAAATCGATCACGGAGGGCCTCTACATCAACTCCATGGGCTCTCCGATGATGTGTGAGTAGTTTACCACATACCTTCGGGTCCATAGTTATTAGCTAGATGGCTTCTTCTCTCTCTTTGGATATCAATACAATGTTCTCCTCGATCTTCTTGGAGATCTATTTGATGTAACTCTTTTTGCGGTGTGTTTGTCGAGATCCGATGAATTGTGGGTTTATGATCAAGTTTATCTATGAACAATATTTGATCTTCTCTGAAATCTTTTATGTATGATTGGTTATCTTTGCATGTCTCTTCGAATTATCAGTTTGGTTTGGCCTACTAGATTGATCTTTCTTGCAATGGGAGAAGTGCTTGGCCTTGGGTTCAATCTTGCGGTGTCCTTTCCCAGTGACAACAGGGGCAGCAAGGTACGTATTGTATTGTTGCCATCGAGGATAAAAAGATGGGGTTTATATCATATTGCTTGAGTTTATCCCTCTACATCATCTCATCTTGCCTAATGCGTTACTCTGTTCTTATGAACTTAATACTCTAGATGCATGCTGTATAGCGGTCAATGTGTGGAGTAATAGTAGTAGATGCAGAATCATTCCGGTCTACTTGTCGCGGATGTGATGCCTATATACATGATCATGCCTAGATATTCTCATAATTACGCACTTTTCTATCAATTGCTCGACAGTAATTTGTTCACCCACCGTAATACTTATGCTATCTTGAGAGAAGCCACTAGTGAAACCTATGGCCCCGGGTCTATCTTTTATCATATAAGTTTCCAATCTATTTTATTTTGCAATCGTTACTTTCAATCTATATCATAAAAATACCAAAAATATTTATCTTATTATTATTATCTCTATTAGATTTCACTCTCGTAAGTGACTATGAAGGGATTGACAACCCCTTTATCACGTTGGTTACGAGGTTGTTATTTGTTTGTGTAGGTACGAGGGACTTGCGTGTAGTCTCCTACTGGATTGATACCTTGGCTCTCAAAAACTGAGGGAAATACTTATGCTACTTTGCTGCATCACCCTTTCCTCTTCAAGGGAAAACCAACGCAGTGCTCAAGAGGTAAAGCGTGACCTGGTGCTAGCGATGCCTGAGGCTGCCCTGTTTACCTTAGTGAAATTTTATGTTAAGTAGCAGGTCCACCCACCCTCCGGGGGTATTTGGGTGTAATGTAATGAACTCCGGCTTTGGGCCTATTTAACTTATGATGTGAAATATTTCGTGAATGTTTGTGCTTTTTTAATTTCTGTCTTCTGAGCTGTTTTTCCTGCTTGCCTGCCCTCTTGGTCCTCCCGCCCGCGAGTCGAATGGCCAGGCTCCGGTCCGTGACAAGGAGTTCGGCCCTTGAGATAAATGCGCAGTACTTAGGCCCTTCCAACAGTGAGCACGAGCGAAACACCCAGTGGGCCGGCTGGGCGGCAATCCGACAAAGCCGGTTGGTGAGCAGCCGGTCATGCGGCAACTTAAAGTGATGGGGCCGGGTTGGGCAATTCGGCGGTCTCCACTTAGTATTCATGGCATGCTGGCACTTTGACCCCGTTTTCTTGCCGGCCGAAGCCGGTTCTGTGGGGTAGGGCAAAGTGGGGGCTGCGGTGACCTGAACACGCCAAGAGTTGCTAAGGAAGGCGGCGGGTGATGACCAAGCCGGCCAGCCCCTGAGTACCCGGGTCGAGTGAGTCGAGCCGGCGGTGGGGGTTTTCAAGAGAAATTGCACAAGTGTAGGAGACTCACTAATTTGGTTGGAAAGGGCAGCCCCCAAGCGTTGTTCGGGGACTCCATAGTTTCATATAGTTCAGAAAAGCCAGTGATACATACGTGCACATAGCTAACTGTAAAATGGGCGGAGGAGTTCTGCGTTCCACGGCTGGGTTGTTTCTTCGCCGGCGGTGTCTCTCTTGCACTTGTTTGACCTGCGAGTGTCGATGAGGTAGTAGGCGTTTGATAACCCACAAGTATAGGGGATCGCAACAGCTTTCGAGGGTAGAGTATTCAACCCAAATTTATTGATTCGACACAAGGGGAGCCAAAGAATATTCTCAAGTATTAGCAGCTGAGTTGTCAATTCAACCACACCTGGAAACTTAGTATCTGCAGCAAAGTGTTTAGTAGCAAAGTAATATGATAGTGATGGTAACGGTAACAAAAGAGTAATGAAAGCAAAGTAATGTTTTTGGTGTTTTGTAGTGATTGTAACAATAGCAACGGGAAAGTAAATAAGCGTAAACCAGTATATGGAAAGCTCGTAGGCATCGGATCAATGATGGATAATTATGCCGGATGCGGTTCATCATGTAACAGTCATAACATAGGGTGACACAGAACTAGCTCCAATTCGTCAATGTAATGTAGGCATGTATTCCGAATATAGTCATACGTGCTTATGGAAAAGAACTTGCATGACATCTTTTGTCCTACCCTCCCGTGGCAGCGGGGTCCTAATGGAAACTAAGGGATATTAAGGCCTCCTTTTAATAGAGAACCAGAACAAAGCATTAGCACATAGTGAATACATGAACTCCTCAAACTACGGTCATCACCGGTAAGTATCCCGATTATTGTCACTTTGGGGTTAATAGATCATAACACATAATAGGTGACTATAGACTTGCAAGATAGGATCTAGAACTCTCATATATTGATGAAAACATAATAGGTTCAGATCTGAAATCATGGCACTCGGGCCCTAGTGACAAGCATTAAGCATAGCAAAGTCATAGCAACATCAATCTCAGAACATAGTGGATACTAGGGATCAAGCCCTAACTAAACTAACTCAATTACATGGTGAATCTCATCCAACCCATCACCGTCCAGCAAGCCTACGATGGAATTACTCACGCACGGCGGTGAGCATCATGAAATTGGTGATGGAGGATGGTTGATGATGACGACGGCGACGAATCCCCCTCTCCGGAGCCCCGAACAGACTCCAGATCAGCCCTCCCGAGCGGTTTTAGGGCTTGGCGGCGGCTCCGTATTGTAAAAAGCGATGATTTCTTCTCCCCGGAAGCAGTTATATAGAGTTGGAGTTGGAGTCGGGGGGTCTCCAGGGGGCCCACGAGGTAGGGGGCGCGCCCTAGGGGGGGCGCCCCCCATCCTCGTGAGAAGGGTGTGGGCCCCTAGTCTTCATCTTTGGTGAGGATTTATTATTATTTATTGTAAGGTATTCTATGGAGTTTCAGGTCAATCCGAGAATTTTTGTTTTCTACACATAAAACAACATCATGGCAATTCTGCTGAAAACAGCGTCAGTCCGGGTTAGTTCCATTCAAATCATACAAGTTAGAGTCCAAAACAAGGGCAAAAGTGTTTGGAAAAGTAGATACGACGGAGACGTATCAACTCCCCCAAGCTTAAACCCTTGCTTGTCCTCAAGCAATTCAGTTGACAAACTGAAAGAAATAAAGAAAAACTTTTACAAACTCTGTTTGCTCTTGTTGTTGTAAATATGTCAAGCTAGCATTCAAGTTTTCAGCAAAGATTATAACTAACCACATTTGCAATAATTCTCAGGTCTCATGATTACTCATATCAATAACATAATCAACTAGCAAGTCATAATAATAAATCTCGGATGACAACACTTTCTCAAAACAATCATAATATGATATAACAAGATGGTATCTCGCTAGCCCTTTCTGAGACCGCAAAACATAAATGCAGAGCACCTTTAAAGTTGAAGGACTGACTAGACATTGCAATTCATGGTAAAAGATATCCAATCATGGTCACACCCAATATAAATTAACAGTAATGAATGCAAATGACAGCTGCACTCTCCGGCTAGTGCTTTTTAATAAGAGGGTGATGACTCAACATAAAAGTAAATAAATAGGCTTCGCAGAGGGAAGCGGGGATTTGTAGAGGTGCCAGAGCTCGGTTTTAAAATAGGGGTGAATAATATTTTGAGCGGTATACTTTCATTGTCAACATAACAACCAAGAGATGGCGATATCTTCCATGGTACACACATTATAGGCGGTTCCCAAACAGAATGGTAAAGTTTATACTCCCCCTCCACCAAGAAACATCAATCCATGGCTTGCTCGAAACAACAAGTGCCTCCAACATACATCAGGTCCCAGGGGGAGTTTTGTTTGGAATTATTTTGATTTAGTTTGCATAAAGCATGGGACTGGGCATCCTGGTGACCAGCCCTTTATCTCGTGAGTGAGGAGCGGAGTCCACTCCTTTTGAGAATAACCCACCTAACATGGAAGATACAGACAACCCTAGTTGATACATGAGCTATTCGAGCATACAAAACAGGATGATTATTTGAAGGTTTAGAGTTTGGCACATACAAATTTACTTGGAACGGCAGGTAGATACCGCATATAGGAAGGTATAGTGAACTCATGTGGAATAACTTTGGGGCTTAAGGAGTTTGGATGCACAAGCAGTATTCCTGCTTAGTACAGGTAAAGGCTAGCAAAAGACTGGGAAGCGACCAACTAGAGAGCGACAACATCCATGTACATGCATTAAAATTAATGAACATTGGATGCAAGCATGAGTAGGATATAATCCACCATGAACATAAATATCGTGAAGGCTATGTTGATTTGTTTCAACTACATGCGTGAATATGTGCCAAGTCAAGTCACTTAAATCATTCAGAGGAGGATACCACCCTATCATACCACATCATAACCATTTTAATAGCATGTTGGCACGCAAGGTAAATCATTATAACTCATAGCTAATCAAGCATGGCACAAGAAACTATGATCTCTAATTGTCATTGCAAACATGTTTATTCATAACAAGCTGAATCAAGAACGATGAACTCAACATATTTACAAAAAAAAAGAGATTGAGTTCATACCAGCTTTACTCATCTCAGTCAGTCCATCATATATCATCATAATTGCCTTTCACTTGCACGACCAAACGATGTGAATAATAATAAGAGTGCATGTGCATTGGACTAAGATGGAATCTGCGAGCATTCAATAAACAGGAGAAGACAAGGCAATATGGGCTCTTTGTTAGATAAACAATAATGCATGTAAGAGCCACTTCAACAATTTAATCATGGTCTGCTCCTACTGACCCCCAAAGAAAAGAAAATAAATAAAACTATTTACACGGGAAAGCTCCCAACAAGCAAAAGAAGAACGGGAAATATTTTTGGGTTTTCTTTTTAATTACTACTACAAGCATGGAAAGTAAATTAATTAAAAACTACAACTAATTTTTTGGTTTTTCTTAAGGTTTATTAATCACACAAGAAGAAAGCATAAAAGAAAATAAACTAGCATGGATGATACAATGAAAAAGCATGGACACCGACATCTAGCAATGAGTGTGTGTGAACATAAATGTAATGCCGGTGAGAAATATGTACTCCCCCAAGCTTAGGCTTTTGGCCTAAGTTGGTCTATGGCCACGGCTGGCCTGGCTGATATCCATAATAATATTTGTTGGGGTCATACTGTGATGAGGAAGAAGAAGGCTCCGATTGCCACTGGCTGGCAATCATCTCCGGATCCCACTGATAGTTAGACTATCGTGAAGGATCAAATTGTGGTTACGGTTCTGGCTCCTCGGCTGGTGCAGGGTTTCGGTAGGCGTGGATAGCCGTCAACGGAACAAGGTACTTGCCTACAGTCAAATCAAACAAAGCAGGAGCAGGCAAGGTAATAGTCTCAGGATGATGTTTATTAAAGAACAATTGATATTTAAGTTCTCTTGCCCTATTCTTAACAATAAAATCATGTGCCACCATACTTTTATAATCTAAATAAACATGAGGCAGCACTTTTTCTCCCTTCTCAGCATGCCTAATAGGTATGTTAAAATGTGCAACTAGGCGTGTGGCATAGACGCCTCCAAAGATGGGACCCTCAGTACGGTTCATACTTAACCGTCTAGCAATAATGTCGCCCATACTAAAAGTGTTATCACTGTATAAACCTTGGAGCAAAATGATAATATCAGGGATACTAAGGTTTCCAGAGTTTCCGCGACCAATTAAGCAACGACTAGCAAATAATGCAAAGTAACGTAAGACAGGAAAATGTATGCTAGTGATTCATGCATCGGAAACCTTCCTAGTTTCCCCTACCGTGATAGTATTAATAAATCCTTCCACGTCATCATCATGTGGTTCTTCTGTCTTGCCCCCAAAAGGGACTAAAAAAATACGATAGAAATCATAAAGTGACATCTCCTTATGCTCATCATATTAATGAAACTCCACCGTAGGTGATGAGCTCCTAGAATGAAAATGAATGTTTTACACAAAGGTATTTGTGAGCAAGAGCTATTGATCGCATTGGTCGTGGAGGAAATCGGTGAGGCCTGCATTATGAGCCAACTCATGAAAATCTTCATAAATCCCGGCTGCTCTCAAGAAATCCTCGGAAGGCCATTCACACGCCCGAACCCCCGCGGTGCACGGCAAATTATACTTAGGCTTCGGTGCCTTTTCCTTTGAGCTTTGGCTCGATGAGCCCCTCAATAATCTCCTCATCATTTTCTGAAAAATTCTGAAATTTTTAGTAACTTCAAAATAAAAGTAAATCAAACTCAATAATATTGATAGCAACTACTCCTACAAGTGCCTAGGGCCTATATCATGCATCAAAACTACTTTTGACCATATAAATTTGACATTCAAGCTCAAGAACAGGGTCACCTAAGCAACACAAATTTGCAATGAATAAAGCACTAGAACAAAAACTAATTGGACCAATGGAGGAGTCACATACCAAGGAACAATCTCCCCAAGCAGTTTTGTGAGAGGTGCTTTGAGCAAGTAGATAGAAAATGGCAGAAAAATGAGTTTGGACTCGGGTTTGAGTTGATTTTTCGTATCTGGGGGAGGAAGATGAAGTGTGTGGCTGAAAGAGTAAGTGGAGGAGGGCCACCGTGGGCCCACGAGGCAGGGGGCGCTCCCTAGGGGGGTGGGCGCGCCCTCCACCCTCGTGGCAAGGTGGTTGGCCCCCTGGTGTGTTCTTTGTTCCATAAATCCTCAAATATTCTATAAAAATCATATTTAATTTTCAGGGCATTTGGAGAACTTTTATTTTCGAGGTATTTTTATATTGCACGGATAATCAGATAACCCACAGAAAATATTTATTTTTATTTTATTTCAACTAAATAACAGAAAGTATAGAGAGGGTACAGAAGGTTGTGCTTCTAGTTTCATCCATCTCATGCTCGTCAAAAGGAATCCACTAACAAGGTTGATGAAGTCTTGTTAACAAACCCATTCCGATTAACATGAAACCGGAGAAATTTCGAATAACACTAGGTTACCTCAACGGGGATATGCACATCCCCAATAATAAGTATATCATATTTCTTCTTGACAGTAGGAAAAGGAAATTCAAAACCTCCAAATATAATTGATGGAATTTTTCCGATAGAATTGATACTATGAACTTGAGGTTGTTTCCTCGGAAAATGTACCGTATGCTCATTACCATTAACATGAAAAGTGACATTGCCTTTGTTGCAATCAATAACAGCCCCTGCAGTATTAAGAAAAGGTCTTCCAAGAATAATAGACATACTATCGTCCTCGGGAATATCAAGAATAACAAACTCCATTAAAATAGTAACGTTTGCAACCACAACAGGCACGTCCTCACAAATGCTGACAGGTATAGCAGTTGATTTATCAGCCATTTGCAAAGGTATTTCAGTACGTGTCAACTTATTCAAATCAAGTCTACGATATAAAGAGAGAGGCATAACACTAACACCGGCTCCAAGATCACATAAAGCGGTTTTAACATAGTTTCTTTTAATGGAGCATGGTATAGTAGGTACTCCTGGATCCCCAAGTTTCTTTGGTATTCCACCCTTAAAAGTATAATTAGCAAGCATGGTGGAAATTTCAGCTTCCGGTATCTTTCTTTTATTTGTAACAATATCTTTCATGTACTTAGCATAAGGATTCATTTTAAGCATAGCAGTCAATCGCATAGGCAAAAATATAGGTCTAATCATTTCAGCAAAGCGCTCAAAATCCTCATCATCCTTTTTCTTGGATGGTTTGGGAGGAAAAGGCATGGGTTTCTGAACCCAAGGTTCTCTTTCTTTACCATGTTTCCTAGCAACAAAGTCTTTCTTATCATAACGTTGATTCTTTGATTGTGGGTTATCAAGATCAACAACAGGTTCAATTTCTACATCATTATCATTACTAGGTTGAGCATTATTATGAACATCATCATTAACATTTTCATTAGGTTCATGTTCATTACCAGATTGAGTTCCAGCATCAAAAATAGAAATATCATTTGGATTATTAGGTGGTTCATCAATAGGTTCACTAGAAGTTTGCACAGTTCTATCATTTTTCTTTTTCTTCTTTTTTGAAGAACTAGGTGCATCAATTTTATTTCTCTAAGAATCTTGCTCAATTCTCTTAGGGTGGCCTTTAGGATACAAAGGTTCCCGAGTCATTCTACCAGTTCTAGTAGCCACTTTAACAACATAATCATTTTTCTTACTATTCATCTCATTGAGCAATTCTTTTTGAGCTTTAAATACTTGTTCTACTTGAGTGGTAACCATAGAAGCATGTTTGCTAACAAGTTTAAGTTCACCTCTAATATTAGCCATATAATCACCTAAGTATTTAATCATATCAGCATCTTGTTTTAATTGTCTACCAAAATAAGCATTGAAGTCTTCTTGCTTAAACATAAAATTATCAAACTCTTCCAAGCATTGACTAGCAATTTTAGTAGGAGGGATTTCAGCTTTATCATATCTATAGAGAGAATTTACCTTTACTACCTGTGTCGGGTTATCGAGGTCTGGAGGTTCTTCAATAAATAAAGGATTAAGATCATATGTTTCTTCAACAGGCGGTAAATTAAGACCATTTATTTCTTCAATAGGAGGTAAATTCTTAACATCTTCAGCTTTAATACCTTTTTCTTTCATAGATTTCTTTGCCTCTTGCATATCTTCAGGACTGAGAAATAGAATACCTCTCTTCTTCGGGGTTGGTTTAGGAATAGGATCATTAATTGGAGTAGGAGCTGCCTCAGGAGCTGGCTCAGGAGGTGCCCAATTTTTTTCATTTGTCAACATATTATTCAATAAGATTTCAGCTTCATCCGGTGTTCTTTCCCTGAAAAGAGAACCAGCACAACTATCCAGGTAATCTCTGGAAGCATCGGTTAGTCCATTGTAAAAGATATCAAGTATTTCATTTTTCTTAAGAGGATGATCAGGCAAAGCATTAAGTAACTTGAGAAGCCTCCCCCAAGCTTGTGGGAGACTCTCTTCTTTAATTTGCACAAAGTTGTATATTTCCTTTAAAGCAGCTTGTTTCTTATGAGCAGGGAAATATTTAGCAGAGAAGTAATAGATCATATCCTGGGGACTACGCACACAACCAGGATCAAGAGAATTAAACCATATCTTAGCATCACCCTTTAATGAGAACGGAAATATTTTAAGGATATAAAAGTAGCGAGATCTCTCATCATTAGTGAATAGGGTGGCTATATCATTTAACTTAGTAAGATGTGCTACAACAGTTTCAGATTCATAGCCATGAAAAGGATCAGATTCAACCAAAGTAATTATATTAGGATCAACGGAGAATTCATAATCCTTATCAGCAACACATATAGGTGAAGTAGCAAAAGCAGGGTCAGGTCTCATCCTAGCATTTGGAGATTGCTTATTCCATTTAGCTAATAACCTTTTGAGTTCATATCTATCTTTGCAGGCTAAAATAGCTAAAGAAGCATCTTGATCAAATAAATAACCCTCAGGAATAACAAGTGATTCTTCATCATCACTTTCATCTTCAATATCAGATTCAATATTTTCAATCTCTCTAGCCCTAGCAAGTCGTTCCTCTAGAAAATCACTAAGTGGCATAGTAGTATCAGGTATAGAGGTAGTTTCATCATAAGTAGCATGCATAGTAGAAATAGCATCACCAATAACACGCGACATGTCAGAACGAATAGCAGAAGCAGGTGTAGGTGTCGCAAGCTTACTCATAACAGAAGGTGAATCAAGTGCAGAGCAAGATGGCAGTTCCTTACCTTCCCTCGTAGTTGAGGGATAGATCTTGGTTTTTGGATCTCTCAAGTTCTTCATAGTGTCCAGCAGATATAAATCCCAAGTGACTCAAAGAATAGAGCTATGCTCCCCTGCAACGGTGCCAGAAATTAGTCTTGATAACCCACAAGTATAGGGGATCGCAATAGCTTTCGAGGGTAGAGTATTCAACCCAAATTTATTTATTCGACACAAGGGGAGCCAAAGAATATTCTCAAGTATTAGCAGTTGAGTTGTCAATTCAACCACACCTGGAAACTTAGTATCTGCAGCAAAGTGTTTAGTAGCAAAGTAATATGATAGTGATGGTAACGGTAACAAAAGAGTAATGAAAGCAAAGTAATGTTTTTGGTGTTTTGTAGTGATTGTAACAATAGCAATGGGAAAGTAAATAAGCGTAAACCAGTATATGGAAAGCTCGTAGGCATCGGGTCAATGATGGATAATTATGCCGGATGCGGTTCATCATGTAACAGTCATAACATATGGTGACACAGAACTAGCTCCAATTCGTCAATGTAATGTAGGCATGTATTCCGAATATAGTCATACATGCTTATGGAAAAGAACTTGCATGACATCTTTTGTCCTACCCTCTCGTGGCAGCGGGGTCCTAATGGAAACTAAGGGATATTAAGGCCTCCTTTTAATAGAGAACCGGAACAAAGAATTAGCACATAGTGAATACATGAACTCCTCAAACTACGGTCATCACCGGTAAGTATCCCGATTATTATCACTTCGGGGTTAACGGATCATAACACATAATAGGTGACTATAGACTTGCAAGATAGGATCTAGAACTCTCATATATTGATGAAAACATAATAGGTTCAAATCTGAAATCATGGCACTCGAGCCCTAGTGACAAGCATTAAGCATAGCAAAGTCATAGCAACATCAATCTCAGAACATAGTGGATACTAGGGATCAAACCCTAACAAAACTAACTCGATTACATGGTGAATCTCATCCAACCCATCACCGTCCAGCAAGCCTAGGATGGAATTACTCACGCACGGCGGTGAGAATCATGAAATTGGTGATGGAGGATGGCTGATGATGACGACGGCGACGAATCCCCCTCTCCGAAGCCCCGAACGGACTCCAGATCAGCCCTCCCGAGAGGTTTTAGGGCTTGGCGGCGGCTCTATATCGTAAAACGCGATGATTTCTTATCTCCTATTTTTTTTCTCCCCGAAAGCAGTTATATAGAGTTGGAGTTGGAGTCGGGGGTCTCCAGGGGGCCCACGAGGTAGGGGCGCGCCCTAGGGGGGGCGCCCCCACCCTCGTGAGAAGGGTGTGGGCCCCCTGGTCTTCATCTTTGGCGAGGATTTTTTATTATTTATTGTAAGGTATTCCGTGGAGTTTCAGGTCATTCCGAGAACTTTTGTTTTCTGCTCATAAAACAACATCATGGCAATTCTGCTGAAAACGGCATCAGTTCGGGTTAGTTCCATTCAAATCATACAAGTTAGAGTCCAAAACAAGGGCAAAAGTGTTTGGAAAAGTAGATATGCCGGAGAAGTATCAGCGTTGCGGTCGCACAAGGCCTTGCTGACGATGACGGGGCCTTCCCATGGGGAGGACAACTTGTGCTGGCTGGCTTGCTGCTGGATGAGTCATAGGACGAGGTCTCCCTCGCGGAATCTGAGGGGCTTCATCTTCTTACTATGGTAGTGCCTCAGGCCTTGCTGATAGATGGCTGACCGACTGAGCGCCAAGAGGCGTGCTTCTTCGAGTTGGTCGACGTTGTCTTCGCGGGCTTCCTTGGCTTCGGTTTCGGTGTACATCGCGACGCGCGGCGAGTCAAATTCAATGTCGGTCGGGATGACAGCTTTGCCTCCGTAGACGAGGAAGAAAGGGGTGAACCCGGTCAACCAGTTTGGCGTTGTGCAGAGACTCCAGAGGCACAATGCCGAGCCAGCTACCAGGTGAACGGACGAGCGGCTCGACAAGCCGCGGCTTGATGCCGGATAGGATGACATCGTTGGCCCGCTCGACCTGGCCGTTGGACTGCGGGTGCGCCATGGAAGCCAGGTCGAGGCAGATGCTGGAGACGGAGCAATATTGCGCGAGTGTGCCCTTGGCGAAGTTGGTGCCGTTGTCCATGATGATGCTGTTCGGGATGCCGTAGCACACTGCAATATCCTTGATTAACCAGACGGCAGTTGGCCCGTCTAGTTTGTTGATTGGCCGTGCTTCGATCCACTTGGTGAACTTGTCCACTGCCACCAGCAAATGTGTGATGCTGCCTCAAGCGGTTTTGAACGGTCCCACCATGTTTAGTCCCCAGACCGCGAAGGGCCAGGTCATTGGGATGGTTCAGAGCGCTGATGTCGGCTGGTGGCTGCACTTGATGAAGCGTTGGCATCCTTCGCACTTGAGGACAAGCGACTCGGCGTCGTGGAGGGCCGTGGGCTAGTAGAAACCATGGAGGAAGACCTTGGCTACCAGGGATCTTGAGGCGGCATGCTTCCCGCACTCGCCGTGCTGTATGTCGAGGAGGATCTCGATACCCTTGTCTTGTTCGACGCAGCACTGGAAAACGTCCGTCGAACTGCGCTTGACGAGCTCGTTGTTGATGATGCTGTAGGCGGACGCCCGACGCTGCACTTGCCGGGCTTCGGTTTCGTCCATGGGAAGAACCCCGTTCTCCAGGAACTCCCCGATGGGCAGAGCCCATGATGGGGCCATCGCCAGGCGAGGACGGCCACCATGGAGGGTTCCAGGACAGCAGTCCCCAAGCGGGCGGCGGCGGCCCCCGGGTCAGGGACGGCGGCGGCCGGGTTGAGGACGACGGCGGCCGGGTTGGGTCGGGCAGTCCCTGGGACGCGTTCAGCAGCACCTGGACCAGGTTCTACAGCCCCTAGGTCGGGTTCTTCAGCCCCTGGGCCGGGTAGAGGCACAACCAGGTTGTCCGGGATGATGATGGACTCGAGTTCGGCCCCGTCTTGACAAATGGCTTGTGCAGGTGCTCGAGGGAGACGCCGAACAGGATGGACTACCGAGATGAGGCGATCTTGCCAAGTGTGTCGGTGGCCTCGTTCTCCGTGCGCGGGACGTGGAGGAACTTGCAGCTGTCGAAGAAGCCGGACAACTGTTGGACGAGGAAGCGGTAGCTTGCCATGTTGGAGTCGCGCATGTTCCACTTGCCGGAGCACTGCTGCACCACCAAATCCGAGTCTCCATAGCACAGGACGCGTCGGATGCTGAGTTCCTTGGCAAGCCGGAGGCCATGCACAAGGGCTTCATACTCGGCAACATTGTTGGAGGCAGCAAAGTGGATCTCAAGTGCGTATCGGAGCCGGTCGCCCTTCGGGGAAGACAACATGATGCCGACCCCCAGACCGAGGCGCATCTTGGAGCCGTCAAAGTGCATGCGCCAATGCGTCGAATCCGGCGGTGATGGTAGGTACCGGGTCTCGGTCCAGTCGACGAGGAAGTCAGCCAGATCTTGGGACTTGATCGTGGTGCGGGGCTCGTAGAGGATGGTGTGGCCGACTAGCTCAAGTGCCTACTTGGCAACACGGCCAGAGGTGTTCCGACAGCCAATGATCTCGCCGAGAGGGGCCGTGCTGACCACGGTAACAACGTGCTCTTGGAAATACCGCTTCAACTTCTTGGTGGTAAAATACTCGTCGTAACACATCTTCTGGTAGTGCGGGTAGTTCTGCTTGGAGGCAGAGAGCACCTCGCTCAGGTAATATACCAGGCGTTGGACGGCCTAGATCTTGCCCTTCTCTGGTCGCTCGACCACCATCACCGTGCAAACCGACCGCGAGGTAGCGGCAATGTAGAGCAAAATCGGTTCCTTCTCGGCCAGCACAGCCAGGACGGGTGCAGTGGAGAGCATGCACTTGAGATCTCGGAAAGCTTCGTCCGCCTGGTTGTTCCACTCGAATGTCACCATATTCTACACCAGCTGATATAGGGGCAAGGCCCTCTCGCCCAGCCGGCTGAGAAATCGGCTGACCGAGGCCAAGTAAGCGGTGAACTTCTGGACATCGTGTAGCCGAGCCGGCTTGCGCATGCGCTCGATGGCCTTGATCTTCTTCGGGTTCGCCTCAATACCGCGCTACGAGACGAGAAAACCAAGCAGCTTTCCGGCCGGGACGCCAAAGACGCATTTCTCTGAGTTAAGCTTGACCCGGTACTCGCGCGATGTGGTGTTGCTTGGTCTTCACCACGATGTCGTCCACGTAGACATGGATGCTGCGGCCAAGTTATGGCAACATGCATTTCTACATGCGGCGGTGGAACGTGGCGTCGGCATTCTTCAGGCTGAATGACATGGTGATGTAGCAGCACGTTCTGAAGGGCGCGAGGAAGGAAGTCTTCAGGGTGTCGGCCGGGTCCAGCTTTATCTGATGATAGCCGGAGTAAGCATCCAGGAAGGATAGAAGTTCACAGCCGGCGGTGGAGTCGATGACTCGACCGATCCGCGGGAGGTCGAATGGATCCTTGGGGCAGGCCTTGTTCAGCCTGGTGTAGTCGATACACACGCCATGTATTGTTTTCTTCAGGACAAGGACTGGGTTGGCAAGCCACTCGGGCTGGAACACCTCCATGATGAAGCCGGCCGCCAAAAGCTTGGCAACCTATTCACCAATGGTTCTTCTCTTCTCCTCGGAGAAACGCTGTAGGGGCTGGCGGACAGGGTTGGCGTCCTTACAGACATGGAGTTTGTGCTCGGCGTACTTCCTCGGAATACCCGGCATGTCCTTTGGGGTCCATGTGAAGATATCCCGATTCTCACGGAGGAAGTCGACGAGCTTGCCTTCCTATTTGCTGCCAAGGTGGGTGCCCACGACAACGTACTTGCTGCAGATAGGGTCTTCCGGGTTCAGCATGACCTTCTTACTCTCCTTGGAGGGTTGGAACGAGGCCTCGTCGGCCGGCTCCTTGGTTGGGGCCGGCACAACGGGCATCTCGTTGGCCAACGCGACAATCCGGTCTAGTTGGCGCCGCTCCTAGGCTATGACCAACAACTTGGCTAGTTTGGCGCCGTCTCGAGCACACTCCAGGGACTTGTGGTAGTCGCCGGTGATGGTGATGAGGCCCTTCGGACCCGGCAGCTTCATCTTCAGATAGGCGTAGTGGGGAACCGCCATAAACTTGGCGAGTGCAGGCCGTCCCAGCAGCGCGTGGTACGCGCTGGACAGGTCCACCACCTCGAACCAGAGCGGCTCGCGTCGGAAGTGGTTGCTGTCGCTGAACAGGACGTCGAGCCAGATCTGGCCGATCGGGCAGTAGGAGAGGTCGGGCACGATGC